>NW_013671010.1:22537-25760 GCF_000517525.1 Limulus polyphemus | reverse complement strand
ATAATAATTATTATATGAAGGCGATTTATTACATTTTTCTCGTTAACAAATGAATCTGTAAACCAAGCAATTTTATAAAGATTAACAAAAACTCAACCATTTCCAAATCAGTTTATAAGTAACGTCATAGTTTCAGTTTATACATAACGCCGTAGTTTCAGTTTAGATGTAACGTCATAGTTTCAGTTTAGATGTAACGTCATAGTTTCAGTTTATACATAACGTCATAGTTTCAGTTTAGATGTAACGTCATAGTTTCAGTTTAGATGTAACGTCATAGTTTCAGTTTAGATGTAACGTCATAGTTTCAGTTTACACATAACGCTATAGTTTCAGTTTATACATAACGCCATAGTTTCAGTTATTCATAACGTCATAGTTTCAGCTTAGATGTAACGCCGTAGTTTCAGTTTATACATAACGCCGTAGTTTCAGTTTAGATTTAACGTCATAGTTTCAGTTTATACATAACGCCGTAGTTTCAGTTTAGATGTAACGTCATAGTTTCAGTTTATACATAACGTCATAGTTTCAGTTTAGATGTAACGTCACAGTTTCAGTTTATACATAACGTCATAGTTTCAGTTTAGATGTAACGTCACAGTTTCAGTTTAGATGTAACGTCATAGTTTCAGTTTATATGTAACGTTATAGTTTCAGTTTAGATGTAACGTCACAGTTTCAGTTTAGATGTAACGTCATAGTTTCAGTTTAGATGTAACGTCACAGTTTCAGTTTAGATGTAACGTCATAGTTTCAGTTTATATGTAACGCCATAGTTTCAGTTTAGATGTAACGTCACAGTTTCAGTTTATACATAACGCCATAGTTTCAGTTTAGATGTAACGTCATAGTTTCAGTTTACACATAATGCCATAGTTTCAGTTTAGATGTAACGTCACAGTTTCAGTTTATATGTAACGCCATAGTTTCAGTTTAGATGTAACGTCACAGTTTCAGTTTAGATGTAACGCCATAGTTTCAGTTTAGATGTAACGTCATAGTTTCCGTTTATATGTAACGCCATAGTTTCAGTTTAGATGTAACGTCACAGTTTCAGTTTATATGTAACGCCATAGTTGCAGTTTAGATGTAACGTCATAGTTTCAGTTTATATGTAACGCCATTGTTGCAGTTTAGATGTAACGTCATAGTTTCAGTTTATATGTAACGCCATAGTTTCAGTTTAGATGTAACGTCATAGTTTCAGTTTATATGTAACGCCATAGTTTCAGTTTAGATGTAACGTCATAGTTTCAGTTTATATGTAACGCCATAGTTTCAGTTTAGATGTAACGTCACAGTTTCAGTTTATATGTAACGCCATAGTTTCAGTTTATATGTAACGCCATACTTTCAGTTTAGATGTAACGTCATAGTTTCAGCTCACAACATTGTAGCTATTTTATTGATTCCATTGGCGTCTGTGGGAAACACTGAGTTAGTAAGACAATGAAAGTGTTATTAAACTCGTTTAGACTGTCACTAAATCCTACTTGTACTACGTTCGTTGTTCTAAATCTCTCTTCTACATACACGTTTTTGTTCTTACTCAGTTGTATGAGTGGCAATTATGTTTATGTTTGTTTTGTTTCTTGTGTGTGTGTGTGTATCGTTAGGCCTTCTCCTGTTCAGCTCGGGACTCCAAGAGACTTAACCAGACGACATCTTCGCACCAACGAAACTCTCCTGTTACGTCCCCCCCACACTGATTATGGCAGGTACTTTCGTGAATCCCTTGGAAGTACCGAAATTGCTGAAATCGAAACTGTTTTGTGACTCTGGAGGCTTTAGGGGCGTAACGCAATGTGCAGGATAAAAGACGCACATCCTTCTAAACCTCCTTCAACGTGTCAAAGTAAAAATATTAAAGAACTTGAAACAAATAATAACTGAAATGAATGAATATCGTGTCGTGTTTTCTGTGAAGTTATTTACCAAAGGTACGTGTGACTTTTCTCCTATTTATGACGCTACTTTATACTTGTTGAACAATATTTTATAACTTGCTATTTTGTTTTGTAAACGTTTCTCAACGAAATATTTAGACTGAAAGTGAATTTCAATGTCGTTTCCTCGTTCTGCTTGTTCTCTTGAATTACAAGTGATTAAGATGTTACTCAGGAAATTGTTACTAAGTGTATTTTGGTCGATCTTGAAGTAGTTTCAAGTTGATCCAAATGTTGTAAACAATATGCTCTCTATTATTTACGATATCCAGTTCGTGTGGATGGTTATTTATATTGTTAAGAAGTTAAAAGATCGTTTTCGAGAGTTTTAAATAAGTTTTTTCATAATCATAGAAACGTACTTCTTTCTGCAAGTAGTTTATCTTTCACTTACTTCAAATTTAATACAAAAAAAAACGCTTTTATAAATTAATTCCATTTAAATGTTCTCGCTCTATCTTCTTGTCTTTATGAATATCATTCTCTGAAGAAGAGAAACAAATAAATGAATGTATAATGAGCCATTATGTGGTGCTTTTCTAAACTAGAAACGATTAGAAAATATTCCAAGTATTTTAGAAATTGTAATTGCTATAAATAAATTTTTCTTTTAAACTTTTTAACGTATTAGCTGGTGAACTTGAATTGACTGTAACATATCTAAAGTGTGTTTGTTTCTTCACTTGTTCGTATCATGAAAGCTTTCATTTCAGTCCGCGTTATTGCTGTGTTTATAAATCCATTACAATCCACCAAATAAAACCGGTTCAATAGCGCCATAAAATGGCGCAATCAGCGAGTTGACTTCGAAGTTTCTGGAATGCCTGCCATTCTATAAACCACTGCTTTTACACCCAACGTTTAACTTAGACAAAGCTGGTAAACCACAGAATCAAGAATATAAAAAAATTTAACAATTTCAAGTGCTTTGACTTGAAAACTAAACAATAAAACATCTTTTGATATAAACTGGAGTTTTTGTATGATTTTTTAAAGACAAAATGCACCTGGAAATTATCCTCATATTGTTCTTATTTTCAAGATACTGCAATTGTTTGTAAGATAAACCTAATGCATTTTATGGGTTGCGTTTCTTAATCAAAGGGTTAGTGGCTTCATAAAATTTCCAGATTCTCTCAGTGATTTAATCTTTAAGTGGCATTTTCACAATGGGAACCCTTGCATCCAGAATGTCAGACATTTTCACAATTGGAACCCTTGCATCCAGAATGTCAGACATTTTCACAATTGGAACCCTTGCATCCAGAATGTCA
>NW_013671010.1:20825-21769 GCF_000517525.1 Limulus polyphemus | reverse complement strand
CAGACATTTTCACAGTGGGAACCCTTGCATCCAGAATGTCAGACATTTTTACAATGGGAACCCTTGCATCCAGAATATCAGACATTTTCACAATTGGAACCCTTGCATCCAGAATGTCAGACATTTTCACAGTGGGAACCCTTGCATCCAGAATGTCAGACATTTTTACAATTGGAACCCTTGCATCCAGAATGTCAGACATTTTCACGCATCTCGTTTTCACACATTTTATTACGAAAAACTAATTTTCTAACCAAAATCATGAGTATTTGATTTTATTAAATTTTGTAAGACACAAGCTAACTAAAAAAAAAAATGAATTCCAACGATTTGAAAACATTTCAGAGCAGGGCAAACATCTAACGAAAAAAACACTTCATTGCCCAAAACATCGCCAGTTGAAAGAATAGTATTTTTACATGGGTACCTGCTGGAATAAAATCCCATCATTGAACTTAGAGAGGTGAAAGTATTGATAATAGAAGAAAAAAAACATTTAAACGTTTCTGCATTCATAATTTAAATTTCACCTTCTGTGGTTTTTAACACGTATTATGCGTATTTAATTACTTATAGTGTCTTTCTGTTTATAAAGTAGTTAACTACTTATAGTGTCGTAAAGTGCTTCAGATGACAACTCCTAGTGTCACTTGGGTCGCTAAAGTGCTGCAGATGACAACTCCTAGTGTCACTTGGGTCGCTAAAGTGCTTCAGATGACAACTCCTAGTGTCACTTGTGTCGTAAAGTGATTCAGATGACAACTCCTAGTGTTACTTATGTCGTAAAGTGCTTCAGATGACAACTCCTAGTGTTACTTATGTCGTAAAGTGCTTCAGATGACAACTCCTAGTGTCACTTGTGTCGTAAAGTGCTTCAGATGACAACTCCTAGTGTCACTTGTGTCGTAAAGTGCTTCAGATGACAACTCCTAGTGTCACTTGTG
>NW_013671010.1:19145-19963 GCF_000517525.1 Limulus polyphemus | reverse complement strand
AGTGCTTCAGATGACAACTCCTAGTGTCACTTGGGTCGCTAAAGTGCTTCAGATGACAACTCCTAGTGTCACTTGGGTCGCTAAAGTGCTTCAGATGACAACTCCTAGTGTTACTTGGGTCGCTAAAGTGCTTCAGATGACAACTCCTAGTGTTACTTGGGTCGCTAAAGTGCGTCAGATGACAACTCCTAGTGTCACTTGGGTCGCTGAAGTGCTTCAGATGACAACTCCTAGTGTCACTTGTGTCGTAAAGTGCTTCAGTTGACAACTCCTAGAGTTACTTGGGTCGCTAAAGTGCTTTAGGGTGTGTGTGTGTGTTTTCTTATAGCAACGCCTCATCGGGCTGTCTGCTGTGTCAACCGAGGAAATCTAATCCCTGATTTTAGCGTTTTAAATTGGAAGACTTTACCGCTGTCCCACCGGAGGACAAAGTGCTTCAGATGACCACTTTAAGAATTGCTTGGATTGATACAGTGTTAATAATCTTGTTTGATTATTGTGTAGATGTCGGTGTTCATCTCTAATAAGTTAGAACTTGTGCCAAAACAATAAGTGACTTCTAAGTTTTACTGTAAATATTATGTTTACAGTTCACTGATATACGAAGAAAGGCAATAACTGGTCACTTAAGGCCAACGGTTAAATTTTTAGTTCAAGCTCGACCATCTATACTTTGTGAACATAACATAATAACACAAACAGAAAGTTAACAGTAAAAATTATGAAAAAAAACAACTTTGGATTAAGTTCTTTGATTGTTTTAGAATAAAGCCACTGTCTACTGTGTTCACAGCGGGGAATCGAACCCCGGATTGTAG
>NW_013671010.1:16489-18905 GCF_000517525.1 Limulus polyphemus | reverse complement strand
GCCACTGTCTACTGTGTTCAACAGCGGGGAATCGAACCCCGGATTGTAGCGTTGTAAGTTCGTAACCTCACCGCCCTCCAGCTGGAGGACTTTTTGATTAAAATCGATATAGTTTTGAATAATAATACTGGTCAAAAAAATGACAAGAAAAAGGAACATCAGAGTAAATTAAAAAATAATACAATATATTTAAGTAAATACTACGTCATTTACTATTCAAATAGAAAAAAAAAATAGATATAGACGTTAATGAAATTAAATGCTTTTTGATCACTAGTCTAATTGACCTAAAGATGGCGAACTCACGCCTTTCTGATCTGTTTCTTTAGAAACAGTCTGTTCAGTTACAAATAGATATATAATAAAAGGTCACCGTGTACGAAGCAGCCAGGTTAAGCTACTTTGCCTTTTCACTACCAATAAAGAGTCTAAAGCGGAACTTATCGTAACTGAAACAAGAATTTTCAGTGGCTCAGTTTTCACTTCATTCATTCAAATCAGCTTTTTTTTTAAATATAAATATCTAAAATTATCTTTGCTCATTTGTTTTCGCTTCAGATAACACAGCTATTAAATAAATATTAATGCTGGCTACGCTTTCTTTACGGACAGCGTTCAAGGCATGTCGCGCGCGAAGAAAGAACCAATTGGAATAAAGAGTTTAGTTATATATATATATAAATTATCTGTGATTTGAGATGAACCGGTACAGCCTGAATAATTTAGGTAAACAGTATCTTCTCCTTTGACGAGGAGTAGATGCTTATGCGAAACGTTTCAGGCAGAAATGTTTCTCAAGTGAAGCGTCTTCTTGTTTGTTTTGAATTTCGAGCAAAGCTACACGAGGGCTATCTGCGCTAGCCGTCCCTAATTTAGCAGTGTAAGACTAGAGGGAAGGCAGCTAGTCATCACCACCCACCGCCAACTCTTGGGCTACTCTTTTACCAACGAATAGTGGGATTGACCGTCACATTATAACGCCCCCACAACTGAAAAGGCGAGCATGTTTGGTGTGACGGGGATTCGAACCCGTGACCATCAGATTGCGAGTCGAGCAATCCCTAACCACCTGGCCACGCCGGGTCAGCGTCTTCTTAATCTAGCTTTAAGGTTTCGCTCTTGTCTTCGTTATTTTACAAATTTAAGATAAATATATATATATATAAATTGTAATGTAAATAAAGAGAAAATGTAGGTTTCCTGGAAAACATTTGTAGCTCTATAGATAATCGTTCTATGTGTTGCAGCATCGTTTATATAATTAATTAAGCTTTACATATGTTTTACCTCTAAGTGGTAGTAAGTTAATGAATTTAATTCAATACACTACGCTTTGGTTTATATTTCTCAAAACTTACTTGAACCAGAAGGGAACAAAATACAAAATTCAATCGTGAAGTTAACTCACATCAAGACGTAATTTTTCTAACTTTCAAATTTCTAAAGTCCCCAGTGGCACAGCGGTATGTCTGCGGACTTACAACGCTAGAATCCGGGTTTCGATACCCGTGGTGGACAGAGAACAAATAGCCCTTGTGTAGCTTTGTGCATAATTAAAAACAAACAAACTAACTAACTAACATGAGAGATTCTTCCTGTCATTTGTTTGATCCCTCTCCACGAAGACTCGGTGATGACCACTAAAATTCGGGGCTTGATCCCGGCACAACACAGAAGCTTTCATAGCTTTATGTTGAATAACAAACCATGTTCATCTTCAGAAAGATTTCATTAAATGAAACCGGAAAAATAACCTGAAACAACATTTCTTGAAGTTGTGTCATTATTTAACAGGTAAAATCAGGGGTTCGATTCCCCTCTCTGGACACAGTGGGTAGCCCGATGTGGCCTTGCTATGAAAAACAACAACACATACACACTTTTTTTGTGATAATAAAAGTAATTAGTGATTCGATATCAAACATTTTTTTTTTTATTTAGTGACAAAGATTATTGTAATTAACTTCGACGCTTTGCCCGAGCCTCTATGTAAGCTGATGCGTTTGTTTGGGGAGTGGCAAGTAAAATCAGGTAAAAACACAGAATCCATGTAAAAATGCATGTTGTAAAAACCGCCCGATACAAATTTTCCTGTAAAAATCCGCCTAGAAAGAAATCTTGTAAAAGGTATCCTATAAAAATACGCCCCGTAAAAATACACTTTGTAAAACTCACTTTAAAAAAACTTGTAAACAAACCTTTTAAAACTTAGCATGGAAAAATACATTCTATAAATACATCCGGTAAAAAAAATAATAATAAATAGACGTATAAAATAATCAATAGAAATACGCCCTGTAAAAATATACTTTGTAAAACTCACTCTACAGAAAACTTGTACACATACCTTTTAAAACTTAGCATGGAAAAATACATTCTATAAATACATCCGGTAAAAATAATAATAATAATAAGA
>NW_013671010.1:11739-16405 GCF_000517525.1 Limulus polyphemus | reverse complement strand
CTCTACAGAAAACTTAGTAAACATTTACTTTTAAAACTTAGCATGGAAAAATACATTCTATAAATACATACCGGTAAAAATAATAATAAGACGTATAAAATAATCACTATTAAAATACACCCTGTAAAAATATATTTTATAAAATTACTCCCTATTGAATTATTTATTATCACAACTATTAAGACTTGTTGATGAACTCATTCTGAGTTATTCTTCTAACAAATATACCACGCGAGGTTCTAACAAACTGTAAAGATGAAAGTTCGTTATTAAAGTCAGCATATATGTGAATATTCTCATTAAGTCATTTTGCACAAAACAAAAGTAAGAATAATTTATTTATTAGAACGTTCATTAGAAAGAACGCCACATGATAACGTTTATTGTACATCTCATTACACAAACATATAATAGATGGCGCCACATGTGAAATATGGACTGACAACAAACTTAGTATTACTATAACCCGGGGTTCGATTCCTCACGGGGAGGATGGAGCGTGGATGGCTCATTGTATAGTTCTACACTCATAAATGCGAAAGTAACTGTTTGAATATAATCATTATATCGTCTTCATTTTGATAATTAACTTCAAGCTAATCTTCACAATAATTAATCTTAAGTGTGTTATCTTCCTATGTTATAGAGCTCGTTAATTAATTTGAAAATCAAAATATACCTTTTATTTTTTTGCATCATGAAAAACAGTCAAACAAAGCATCATGAACTCCATTAATTAACCTGAATTAATACATCACGCTCTGTATTGTATCCCCCAGACTTCTTTAAAATAGGTTGTTTTTTATTTATTTTATTTATTTTTTTGCGGTAATGGGACACTGACTTTGAACCTTCTGTTCAACAAGGCAGCACGGTAACTACTAGGCCACACCCATAAAATATATTAACAAAGTTTTCCTCTCTATTGTTTAAAGCTATATTATATTAACCGTTGTGTTACAACAAACTTAATGATGTAACTTTTCAAAATATATTAACTTAACGACGTAACATTTCAAAATACATTATATAAATGATGATGGCTTGATGCAAAATGAGATAAAGAACTGTGTTCTGAATGAAATTAAAAGCAGGGGAAGTATAAAAATATAATATCAAACTTCTTTGTAAAGGCGTTTTCGTTCGGTATATTTCAATTATTTAATGGAAAGAAAAATTCATAATGTCAGTAAACATTAATGGAGTAGTGTTATCTCTAATTTCGTGTCGTAAAATTAACGCCCTGTGGTAAAGCACGTGCAGTTGAACAGTCACAAATGCGATTATTTTAGCTGAAATATATAAAAACCTTAATGCATAATAGATACTAATACTATACCAACTATGTAACAAGCGTAAAATAACCAGTATATATATATATATATTCATTTTTCCTTTACATGTATTTTAACTATTTATATATAATTCATACTCAGAGTTTGGAATTTTTAAATACCCTGTCCTGTAATCTCTAAAGATCTAAGAGACGAATTTATATTGAATTAACTGAACTCTTGAAGACACAAAAAAGAACTAATAATCAGTTATAATCAGCTTTCCACTGAACAGCAGTTTCAAAAGATAAATAGAAATTTAAAAAAATATTTTTTTTATGTATGCAAAACGCTTATTGTGTTATCAAAATATTTGATGAAATGAAAATAACTTCAATAATTATATCTCAATGACAAAGCTACCTTAGGCTCTCTGTTGCCATCTCTAATTTTGAACTAGTGACCAGAGGAAAGGCAGCAAGTCGGAAAGCAGTGCCCTATTATCCATCCTCCATGCTAAAGTACTGACTGTCATTTTTATAACTCACCCACAGTGCAGGGGAATATTTTGTGGTGTCGCAAGGATTCGAGATTCGATAGGTTTATTTAAAATAGACATTTTCATCTAGTTGAGGCAGATGCAGTGGAATTACCAATCACGGAGAAAGAAACAGCTTAGAGACTGCTAAATACCCATGAGGTACTGCAGAGACTACAGAAAACCAGTAATGTGAGGATACGTTTCCCACATCCATGAGGTACTGCAGAGGACTACAGAAACCAGTGGTGTGGGGATACGTTTCCCACATCCATGAGGTACTGCAGAGACTACAGAAATCCAGTGGTGTGGGGATACGTTTCCCACATCCATGAGGTACTGCAGAGACTACAGAAATCCAGTGGTGTGGGGATACGTTTCCCACATCCATGAGGTACTGCAGAGACTACAGAAAACCAGTAATGTGGGGGATACGTTTCCCACATGCATGAGGTACTGCATAGACTACAGAAAACCAGTAATGTGGGGATACGTTTCCCACATCCATGAGGTACTGCAGAGACTACAGAAATCTAGTGGCGTGGGGATACGTTTCCCACATCCATGAGGTACTGTAGAGACTACAGAAATCCAGTGGTGTGGGGATACGTTTCCTACATCCATGAGGTACTGCAGAGACTACAGAAAACCAGTAATGTGGGGATACGTTTCCCACATCCATGAGGTACTGCAGAGACTACAGAAATCCAGTGGTGTGGGGGATACGTTTCCCACATGCATGAGGTACTGCAGAGACTACAGAAATCCAGTGGTGTGGGGATACGTTTCCAACATCCATGAGGTACTGTAGAGACAACAGAAAACCAGTTGTGTGGGGATACGTTGAGTAGAAGGGAATAGTTTCTAAAAACTGATATAATATTTTGGTGAGAAGCAAAATAATTATGGAATTCAAGGAGAATATAATGAATGCATTAAGACACGTGACCGACATGAGGAAGAAGCACTGATATTCACTCTATACGTTCATCACTAATATTCACTCTATACGTTAATCGTTAATATTCACTCTTTACGTTCATCACTAATATTCACTCTATACGTTCATCACTAATATTCACTCTATACGTTCATCACTAATATTCACTCTATACGTTCATCACTAATATTCACTCTGTACGTTCATCACTAATATTCACTCTGTACGTTCATCGTTAATATTCACTCTATACGTTCATCACTAATATTCACTCTATACGTTCACTCTATACGTTCATCTATCTCTATCTGCGCTAGCTGTCGCTAATTTTATAAGTGATATACTAAAAGGTAGGCACCTAGTCAACACCACCCACCGTCAACTCTTGGGGTACTCTTTACCAACAAGTAGTGGGATTAACGATCACATTGTAACGCCCAACCAAAGCTGAAAGAGCGAGCATGTTCGCAACCCTTTAAAAAGTCAGAGTAGAAGTAGCCTTGGATAAAACCGGGTTCTTTAATTGGTTAATATTTTTTTTTCCAAGTCGTTCCTCGTACGTTATATTCTAACGGAAACCAGCTCGACATTGTCACCAGATCTGATTATGGACCCGGAGGAGTGGCATTGGAGTCGGCGTTCGGAACTGTGCTTTCTATGTCACCCCTAAAAGTCCCCAAATCTTCCACGTGTGTTGAACGGGTACATCAACCAGTAATATAAAAAACAATAAATTCAAAGAAACACTCAACTTTTGTTTATAAATTATTCAGTTTATTTTGTTTTTAATTAAGCATAAAGCTACACAGTGGGCTAGCTGTGCTCTGCCCACCACGGGTATCGAAACCCGGATTCTAGCGTTGTATGTCCGCAGACATGCCGCATGTGCAACTGGGGGGCTTCAGTTCATTTTCAGACTAACGAGAAAAAACAGTTTTATAAGCATTCTTATAACTAAAAACTACGTGAAAAAACAGTTTTATAAGCATTCTTAAACTAAAAGACTACTGAAAAAACAGTTTTATAAGCATTCTTAAACTAAAGACTATTTGAAAAAATAGTCTCGATAAAATTCTGAAGAAAATTTTGTTGTTTTTTCTTTATTAACTCTTTTTTTTTCTTATATAGCATTTCCTATTACGATATTATTTTCAGATAAGGGATAAAAACTTAAGCATATAACTACAGTATATAGCAAAGACAACATCCTAAAACATGCTTAGAACTGACGAAAGAAAAACAAATTTTAAAAAATCCAAAATGTCTTGGAAAACTAAACGGCGTTGCTGAATGTTTCCAAGCCGAGTAAGACGACATTATATAGAGTGTACTTACGTGTTATTTGAGAATTATTTGTGATAAATAAAACTCCATATACGAATGTCAGTAATAGATCTTCTGATGTATCTGACTTTATGATATTTCCTTTTCAAAACGTTAGCTTTTTATAATAATCCTTTCAGAATTCACATTTACAAGGGTTTTCCATTCATTTAATCTCGTGTAAGGCAACCATTTTCGATAAGATAACGACTGATTTAAGGTTTATCGTCAAAGTCAGACACTTCGCAATCCAACCCGAAAAGCAATAAATTGATAAGTGTAAACGTTTTTTTTGTTGTCGTTTGTTTTAAAATATGACACGAATATCGTTTCCCCCTTTTGATTGGTGCTTGGTGTTTCAAAACATTTAAATTTCTTGTGCTGTTCGAAAATTAGATGAAGTTCGCTAATGACTACATATCCCTTGAGGCCCGGCATGGCCAGGTGGATAAGGCGCTCGACTCCCAATCTGAGGGTCGCGGGTTCGAATCCGCATCCCACCAAACATGCTCGCCATTTCAGCCGTGGGGGCGTTATAATGTGACGGTCAATCCCACTATTCGTTGGTAAAAGAGTAGCCCAAGAGTTGGC
>NW_013671010.1:6436-11166 GCF_000517525.1 Limulus polyphemus | reverse complement strand
TTCCAAAACAAACAAACACATCCCTTGTTGTTGTTGTTGTTTTCACACGCTTCTTAATTAGTCCTTTGCGGATTTTAGAACGAACGGTTTTTAAAATAGCATATACATTTTTTTTCGATATCGTCTGAAATATCGATATCGATATCGATTTGTCTGAAATCCTCATCGGTCAAATTGATAAAAATATGAAGAGAAAGAAAATAAAAGTCTTCATAAAATACATCTGCATGTTAGTTTTATTCTCATCGTGAATTTTAAGCCAAATAAAATTTTCAGACATCATTTTTAATTTTTAGAACGCGCTGTTACGATGTTGCATAAATAGGAAAATCTAATATACGTGTTTTTATGTTTTCCACGCCTCCTGCTGGCTAAATAAAAAGTTGTTCTAATGATTGAATCTGTATGAACGAAATAGCTACAACGGTACAAAGATAAGAGCAACAATAGAAAAACGTAAATAAACGGCAGGATTTAGATTCGATTGGTACAATATAAAGTTTTGATTGAACCACTTGTGTGATAATAGAATTGGTATATAAACCGAAAGCTGGGATACAGCTGAGGGAGTCATGGAAACAAGTCGGAAACGCTCACAATTACAGGTGTTTTTGGTTATAATATTTCATGTCTACCGCAGCAAAACCTAAGCCCAGAAAAAACACTTACAATGACGTTTTTACGCATTAAATACTAATTAACTTTGTTTATACATGTACATATACAAAGTTTTGAGTACGTTCTGTTGAAAACAAAAGAATGTGTATCAACTTGGGACACCAGGACCATCCGGAAAGAAACCTGTAATAAGTCATACCACAGTCGTAGAAAGTAAAGTGCGACTTATTATAACAGGTGAGAAACAACGAACTCAAAAGTTAGTGATACAAGTCATTTCCGTGCCCAAAGCAACAGTAGGCAACATAATTAAGAGAGATTTCCGTTTGGAAAAGTGACGTATGTCACGTGTACAAAAATTGTGTCCATTATATGTGTGTTTAACCATCTCATAACTGAAGCAGCTAAAGAATTAAATCTATGTTCATACTGTTTTATTCAAAGAACTACTGGTTAAGTCGCCAGATGCAGCCTTTATGGATTTCTATGCAATAAGACTGTTTAAACAGGCGCTTGACAATTGTCGTCCTCATATGATAGATGAATTATAGAAAGTATGTGTTTCAGACCTGATAACCTTACAATGGGCCTTTTGCTGTGGAAATTACGCTGCAGGACTATTGTTAAAATGCACGGTCGTCAGACAGAGTATAACTGGATGTATCGACGTGGAATGTAAAGACGCGATGAAGCTCCAACATCTTTCGATATGACGTATTCAACCTCTGTTCACTCTTTCATTGCCAAAGAGTATTTGAGGCTCTCAGTTGTTCCGGTTAAGATTTTTAAACCACGTGATTCTTAAAGTTACGAAATAAAGCATTTGAGGGCACACCTTGAATAACCAACCCTGTGCTACTGATAAGCAACAGTAAGAGTAAGTTCTAAATTAATGAATCTAGCCCTATGGGAAGAAGTTTCTAACATGAAACTACAAGAAAACTGTAACCCATCATGATCAGCTTGGATCATCCCAGTCAAAATGGAACTTGACTCAATTTTGTTTTTGTTTATAAAAAATAGGCTTAGCACTCGTTTCTCTTTCCTGTGCTATAAATCAAAACACGTTAAGTTCACATTTTGTGTTGTTTTTCTCAGACAGTTTTAAACCTCTACACACATATATATATATATACATTTAAGTTCACGATTTAATTAACTCGTCAGCCTCTCCTGAACCCCAAAACACTGTAGTTAGTATAAACTACAAAGTATAACATAATTCGTGGCATGGCTTCTAGTAAATGCAAATAACATATACAAACTTATGTCCTATAATTTCTGATGTAATGGTTATTTTCAAGATGGGGGTCGCGGATTCGTATCCCCGTCCCACCAAAAATACTCGCCCTTTTAGTCGTAAGGCGTTATAAAGTGAAGGTCAATCCCACTATTGATGACTAGCTGTCTTCCCTCTAGTCTTAAATTAGGTGAATTAGGGACGAATAGCGTAGA
This sequence comes from Limulus polyphemus, assembly GCF_000517525.1. Taxonomy (NCBI): domain Eukaryota; kingdom Metazoa; phylum Arthropoda; class Merostomata; order Xiphosura; family Limulidae; genus Limulus; species Limulus polyphemus. The sequence goes on along the minus strand of NW_013671010.1, from coordinate 9,093 downwards.
TAGTCCTCGTGTAGCTTGGTGCGATATTCAAAACAAACAAGCCAGCTGTCTTCCCTCTAGTCTTAAATTAGGTGAATTAGGGACGAATAGCGTAGATAGTCCTCGTGTAGCTTGGCGCGAATAAAAAAAACAACAACAACAAACAAATGTATATTTTCTAAGTTAATAACTGCTCTCTCATCTTTATATCCATAACACGATCTACTGCACACACCAGGTGACGCTCAGACGATCAGATTTCTTGTAACTTGCTTATCAGATGGTGATGGCAACGTTTTTTTTTGGGGGGGGGGGTTATGTTCGTTGAACACATAAGGTGTTGAGAGGCTATTTTCCACCTGATCTCCCTTGGTGAATACCTTTATGGACTTTGTTTGTTATAAATTTACAGCAAAGCTACATAATGCGTTATCTACTCTGTTTTCGCCGTGGTGATCGAACCCCAAATTCAAGCGTTAGAAGCCCCTAAGTTTATCGCTGAGCCACAGAAGAATTTGTTTTGGGTTGGTTTCTCATGAATTCCACGGAAAGTTACTCGTGGGATATCTGCGCTGGGCATCCCTAATTTAGAAGCGATAGATTGGAGGAAAGGTAGCTAGTCAACGAATGATAGGATTTACCGTCACTTTATAACGCCCTCACGGTTGAAAGGACGAGCGGGTTCGGTGACGGGATTCGAACCAGGAGAATCAGATCACTAAAGCTATTAAGATTTGGGATAATCTGCTACACAGCTGTCAGTTATTTATGTTATCCGATACGTTTACGGATTTATAACGCTAAAATCCGGGGTTCGATTATTCCTCGCTGTGGATAAAGCGCAGATAGCCAGTTGCGTAGCTTTTCGCTGAAACGAACAGACCCGTTGAGATTGCTATAATTTAATTTGAAGAATTTGGGTCATAGTAATAGGAGCTGCAGTCAACGACAGCTGATCGTGATTTTTGTTATAAGATGTTTAAATGATTAGTATTTCCGTGAAAGAAAATGGGTGTAATAATTGTTTCCAATAAAGGAAACCGTAATATCCTGACAGGCATTCTAATTTAAAAGTGCAGATTACGCGTTATGCTCATTTGCCATTATTTAGAATCGGAAAACCGTGGGCCTAAGGCCCACATTTACAGGCCCAATCTTTAATGCAAATTTAATGCTTGGACTACTATTCTGCACATTTTCAGTTGATGCTACAATATATATTTAATTTCTTCAATCAAGTTACGAACGGTAATTAGTAGGCCTACTTATTTACGCTGTCTTATGTAAATAAATGCCCAGTTTGTGGTCTGCTTTCGGGAAATCCCTATAAAAGTGTTTTCGTGAAATTCCCGATTTTTTTGATTTTTTTTTTACATTGGTGTAAACCTCGGGACCGAGACCATTCGTTTGGTATCACTTAGAATTTGTTGAGTCCAGCAGTTTAAGAGAAGGAGTGTTCGGGAAATTTCTGGGTTCCCCAAGGAGTAGGGGGGGAAATTTTTACATTTGTGTAAAATTCGGAACCGAGACGATTCGTTTGGTGTCACATAGAAGTCGCTATGCCCAGCGGTTTAGGAGGAGCTACGTAACACATAGACACACTGAATATTATCATATAGATAAGATCGGGAAATTTTACGAATAAAAGTAGCTCCACCAACCTGACTGAATGGTACGAAAAGACGCATAATACGTTTTTCAAAGTCACTACAAATAAAATATAAAACGAATTCCCCAGTGGCTAAAAACCTGGTTTCGATACCCGTAGTGGTCACAACACGGATGGCCCATTGTGCAGCTTTACGCTTGAATAAACCAAGCGATATAAAACTATGTCAGAAAGCGAAAAAAAAAAAGAGGTTTCGTAAGAGGTTAGCACGAGCTAAGAGATTCCTCGAGCCACTAGGTGAAATTCTTATAGGAGGCACAAATAATTTTGTTACCACGTGTTACACTCTCGCCGGCATGCTGAAAATAGATATATAAAATGGGTCGAAAAAAATCCATAGTGGATTTTCACGTGCATTAATTGTTGTTGCTGCTATAATAGAAAACTTGATTCAATAGAAAACAAGAAATAATGAGTTATTTCAAACAAAAATAATTTTACGCTCATGATGTTTGATTATCTATTACGATATGATATCAGTTTTCTACAACTTGTTAGTTTTATGTTTAGTTTTGCGTAAGAATACTCTAGCAATCTTAATCTAACAGTATTAGACCAGAGGGAAGGCAACTAGTCAACATTACCATCTGCCTAAGTTGGTCTGCTTTTTCCAACGGATGGTGGATCACACTATAACGCGACCTGTCGATTGCAAGTCGAGCACTTTACCTACCAGGCCATGCCAGGTCAATTCTGTACATACACGTTGAAATAATGTTTTCTTACGATACTTTTGGTTCAATATGTCCAGTATAACTAGAGGTTAAGTGTGGTTCAACGTGTCCACTGTAAATAGAAGTTAAGTGTGGTTCAACGTGCCCAGTATAACTAAAGGTTAAGCGTGGTTTAACATGTCCAGTATAACTAAAGGTTAAGTGTGGTTCAACATGTCCAGTATAAGTAGAGGTTAAGCGTGGTTCAACATGTCCAGTATAAGTAGAGGTTAAGCGTGGTTCAACATGTCCAGTATAAGTAGAGGTTAAGCGTGGTTCAACATATCCAGTATAAC
>NW_013671010.1:0-5530 GCF_000517525.1 Limulus polyphemus | reverse complement strand
TCCAGTAAAACTAAAGGTTAAGCGTGGTTCAACATGTCCAGTAAAACTAAAGGTTAAGCGTGGTTCAACATGTCCAGTATAAGTAGAGGTTAAGTGTGGTTCAACATATCCAGTATAAGTAGAGGTTAAGCGTGGTTCAACATGTCCAGTATAACTAGAGGTTAAGCATGGTTCAACATGTCCAGTAAAACTAAGAGCCATGTTAGAAATTAGGTATGTCCATTTGATAAAGTACAATAATTTTGTATCAATTTCCCGACGAACATCTTATAGGTTTGTAGAATTAGTTTTATAACAGAACTCATCCGGTCAGTAATCAATACCACTTTTGTATGGTAATACTTTCTATAACCAGGAGGCGGAAACATATTATTTATTTGTTGTTTCTTTTTTCGTTTCTAAGCACAAAGCTACACAATGGACTGTCTGTTCTGTTCCCATGACGGGTATCGAAATCCGGTTTTTATAAGCCACTGGGTGAGGGGGAGAGGGGGCTAGTAATAGATAAAAATGGAATTAATTTTATTTTGATATTTAAAATGTGTTTCTGTGTGTGTGTGTGTGAGAGAGAAACCTGATTGGTTGACTAATTTGATAGTAGCACGTGCTAAAGAATATCAGGAGAGCCAATGGACGAATGAAGATGCAGAAAGAAAACTCACGAACAAGATCATGTTTTATTCCACTTCCGTATTTGAAAGCTCTCGTGTAGAAAGTAAAACAGCCAATCGACAATAGTCTCGTCTAGTAGTCCATCGGCTGGATATAGCCGAGGTTTTGAAAGCTAAATTACTTGCGTATTTGTAGCTGTTCCCCAGCTGCATGCGTCAATAAGAGTGTATTGATTTTTCGTTTCAACTTTCTCGTGTTGCCTTGCACCAGAAGCGTTGCTACATTTCCCACATCTGTGACCTAACAAAAACAAAGTTTCGGCAAGCAAATTTATATACAACAAATGCTTCCTTGTGTGATAGACACATTATAACCTTCTTAATTATGTCCCACGTTTATAACCAAATTACCGAAAATCTAACAGTATGCATGCTGGGATGAAGATTACTGAAACAATGAAGCGACGAGATACAACAATGACGTGAAACATCGATCAGATTTCTTACTGTCGTATTCGTCTTGGTTTTTCTGAAATATTGGCTGAAAAAAAATCGGCAATTGTTGACCAGTCAACAGACTTATGCATACAGAACAATCAAAATTATGGCCTACGTTTGGTGCTTAAAACTGAATCGTTATTGTTTATTTGTTTCAGAAATTCGCGAATATTTACTCAAGAGCTATTTCCATAATTTGAAACTGATAAACTAAAGGGAAGGCAGCCAACAGCACCCATCGCCAATCTTAGGCTACACCTATCTAACTAAATAACTTGGTTTCATTGTCACTATTATCAAGTGTCGATGGTTTGAAAGTACGAAGCGCGATTTTGTGGTAACGGGACGCTGACCATGGACCCTCGGATTCACAAAATGGTTTGTTTGTTTGTTTGTTTTTGAATTTCGCGCAAAGCTACACGAGGGCTATCTGCCGTCCCTAATTTAGCAGTGTAAGACTACAGGGAAGGCAGCTAGTCATCACCACCCACCGCCAACTCTTGGGCTACTCTTTTACCAACGAATAGTGGGATTGACCGTCACATTATAACGCCCCCACGGCTGAAAGGGTGAGCCACAAAATGGATGAGAACCATTAAACCACGCATGGCCTGCTTTGTCTTTATGCGTACAAATACGTTAAGTACGGACAATTTAAACTAAACAATTATTGTGAATGTATTTCTCTTGATTAAGTTACCAGAATGGATTTCTGAGCCTTTAACACACTTAACCTTAAAAAAAGCAGTTCTTTAGCACACTTAACCCTACCAAAGCGGTTTTTAACACACTTAACAAGGCGGTTCCTTAGCACACTTAACCCTAACAAAGCGGTTCTTTAACACACTTAACCTTAACAAAGCAGTTCTTTAACACACTTAACCCTACCAAAGCGGTTTTTAACACACTTAACCTTAACAAGGCGGTTCCTTAGCACACTTAACCCTAACAAAGCGGCTGTTCCTTGTTAAGCACGAAGCTACAGAATAGCCAATATGTGCTCTGCCCACGGCGGATATTGAAACCAGATTCTTAGTGTTATTAGCCCGAAGACTTACCGCTGATCTATTTTGTTTTAGCGCAAATTGTCTTTGAGTTAAATATGTAATTTCCATTACGAAATAAATAATTTTTTTTTGCTCAATTTCACACTTCTTATCATTATACATAATTACTCAAAATGTAACTATATTCATCCCACCAGAGCGCGCCCTTAATCACAATAGTGGCGTAATTTCTATGTGAGATAGCTTCTGAGGGATCTGTTCTATCTTAAAAGCAAGATTTTGTGTCCTTATATAAACACCAAAATCTCTGACTAGCTTTTTCTTATTTATGTAATTTGTTAAAATTCATAGAAACGCTACAGTCAGTTAAATTATTCTAATCTCTTATGAGTTATTAATCTCAGACATTCTGTAAGCCTAGTTTCCTGGTTTCACAATGTCAAATATATGGATAAGAATGACTACAACAATATATAATTGATAACTTTGCTCTTCTTGAGTACAGACAAGAATGTTTGAGCCACCAGAAAGGTTGTTTGTTTTGAATTTCGTGCAAAGCAACACGCTAGCCGTCCCTAATTTAACAGTGTAAGACTAGAGGGAAGTCATCACCACCCACCGCCAACTCTTGGACTACTGTTTTACCAACGAATAGTTGGATTGACCGTCACATTATAACGCCCCCACGGCTGAAAGGGCAAGCATGTTTGGTGTGTGTGACGGGGATTCGAACATGCGACCCTCAGATTGCGAGTCGAGCGCCCTAACCACCTGGCCATGCCGGGCCACCAGAAAGCTACTCATTTTATTTTCCCTTGTTGTTTGTGGACAAAAATGTCTACATCATCAGATGGTCACTCACGTTGATTTTAACCATAATATTCCACTACAAAAACTAACTGGTTCTTTGCTGGTTCTGTGCTTTATTTCTTTTGGAAGATTTTGAATTCAATATTTTTCGCCGTTAACCTCCGGCGAATACGACCATAAATCTATCAATCTAACTTTGGTTTCTATTCTTTCTTCTTCTTCTGCATTATCTTAAATTTATACAGAAATCTATAACGAACATGAGTAATAAAACGATATATATGTGGCTGTAATACGTTCAGGCGATGTACGTGCTTACACATGTATGTCCGAAGTGTTATTACTTCAAAGTATTGGTAAATACAGTGACGTTTCAGTGATGTTAGTTTGGGGTATACAAAAAAGAACACTTTCATATTAGTGGGAGTCACAGTATAGATTGTTTCTTTGTTTGTCAAATTTCGCGCAAATCTACTCGAGGGTTATCTGCGCTAGCCATTCCTAATTTTTGAAGTGATAGACTAAAGGGAAGGTGGCTAGTCAACACCACCCACCACTTTAGCAACGAATAGTGGGATCGACCGCTACTTTATAATGCCCTCACAGCCGAAAGGGCGAGTTTGTTCGGTGAGGAGATTCGAACCGACGACCCACAGATGGCTAGTCGAGTGCTCTAACCACCAAGCCAAACCGGGTCCCCACAATGTAGGGATAACTATAAAGTCTTAAAAAAAAAGTCTGTTAGGGAAGGACTGAGATCTCCAATGAGGTCTCTGTCGTCGCCCAAATTACTTATATGCTCGTAGAAAGTAGGTCGTCGTCTGGAAAACCTAATGACAGAAATGTTGAGTTTCAAAGGAACTGGTCATTCAAAATATTGTACTCACATTTATTACTACATACAGCTTTTAGAATTTTATTCCTTCGTGCTTTTGTCCTCTAATTTCACGGTACTTAGGCTGGTTTTTCTCTTTCAGACTTGGGCTCGGATTTTATTGTGCTGACAAAAGCTTAGTATTGAAAGGAATAGATTTGACGACAATATAATTTGCTCCGAAAAATCCACAACAAAAATCTTCTTTAACTCTTTTTCCGATGACGTACTTTCAACTCCCACACTATGTTACTCTCGATAAAATGCATATACGGTAAGAAATCTACAGAAGAAAAGGCACAAAAGAAAATCCAATGAAACTCGGTTATGACACGACGGTGATACGAACATACTTTATTGACTCTGTAATTTTTCCACTTCAGAATAAGAATAAAATCAAAAAACCCTATTGGAGATAGTTGAAAACGTTACTCGGATGTTGGTTTTATTTAATTTTTATTTCAATACAGTGATTGAGAATTGTAAAACAAGTAAAACTATTTCAAGTGACCGATTAGAAATTATATTCTCCAATTGAACCTAATTCACCAATAGACTTACGTATTGATAACAACATTTCAGGCAAGACTTGTACGTCTAAATATAAGTACTGATAACAACATTTCAGGCAAGACTTGTACGTCTAAATATAAGTACTGATAACAACATTTCAGGCAAGACTCGTACGTCTAAATATAAGTACTGATTACAACATTTCATGCAAGACTTGTACGTCTAAATATAAGTACTGATAACAACATTTCAGGCAATACTTGTACGTCTAAATATAAGTACTGATAACAACATTTCAGGCGATACTTGTACGTCTAAATATTAGTACTGATAACAACATTTCATGCAAGACTTGTACGTCTAAATATAAGTACTGATAACAACATTTCGGGCAAGACTTGTACGTCTAAATAACAACTGATAATAACATTTTAGGCAAGACTCTATAATAAAAGTTTAATAATGAATATTAAAATTAGAAATAATAAAATTAGGTTGTTTGTTTGTTTGAAGTTAAGCACAAAGCTACGCAATGGTCTACCTTTGCTCTGCCCACCACGGGTATCGAAACCCGGTTTCTAGCATTGTAAGTCCGCAAACGTACCGCTGTGCCACTGGGGGGGGGGCATAAAATTAGATATATCAAACATTCTACACAATACTGTCAATAAAATTAGGCTTGAGGATTTTAATGGACCGCAACTACCTATTGAATGAAAAAGAGACGACGTTTCAGCTTCTATACTGTTTACACGAGGTGTTTTTGATGTACTTAAACATCATTTTAACAGCATTACAAAACAGTTGGAAGTAGCATCAAACATTAGAAACACCTGACTTTATTTTAGGTTTCGGTTTTCAAGCACAAATGGCCATATGATGATATATTACACAGCAATTAGAAGGTGTAATATGATAGATAATTTCGTGTAGTTTTACCAATAATATAACTGTTGTTTTTTTTTATTCTTTGTTAAACTTAACGACTTTGAGTTTGTGAGCGGTGAATTTAATTCTGATATATAAAAAACGTATAGCTAATGTTCAAAATGTTTCTCACATTTTAAACGTGTGTATAGTGCTCTGTTTTAATTTAAGATTGGCTAGAGCTATGGGTCTATTTAGTTGCTTACATCCTAATTTAAAGATCAATCTCTCTCTTCTTTACCAGAAAACCTGACAGAAGCAGTTTCAGAATGTTTGTACAAAGCTAAACC
>NW_013671009.1:53456-65024 GCF_000517525.1 Limulus polyphemus | reverse complement strand
GGACAAGTATATAGACATGTTTATAGAGAAGTATATAGTCAGGTATATAGACAAGTATATAGTCAAGTACATAGACAAGTATATAGTCCAGTATATAGACAAGTATATAGTCAAGTACATAGACAAGTATATAGTCCAGTATATAGACAAGTATATAGTCAAGTATATAGTCAAGTATATATACAAGTATATAGTCAAGTACATAGACAAGTATATAGTCAAGTATATAGACAAGTATATAGTCAAGTACATAGACAAGTATATAGTCAAGTACATAGACAAGTATATAGTCCAGTATATAGACAAGTATATAGTCAAGTATATAGTCAAGTATATATACAAGTATATAGTCAAGTATATAGACCAGTATATAGTCCAGTATATAGACAAGTATATAGTCAAGTATATAGACAAGTATATAGTCAATATATAGTCAAATTGTGATTCAAGTTTCTCCCTTTTCTTTTTATTCTCATGAAAACGTGCTATACCTCACTTTCTTACGGGTACATTTCGTACGCATTTTTATTTTTACTAAAATTCTAGTTCAAAAGATATTAAATTTGGTCGATACAGAGTGCTAGCTTAGCCTTTGGCGTAACTTTATAAAGCAGGATCCATTTTGTATGTTACTCTCTGTAACAGTATCCATCTTGGGTGTTACATATATGTAGTAGGATCCATCTTGGATGTTATGCTCTGTAGCAGGATCCATCTTGGATGTTAAGCTCTGTAGCAGAATTTATCTAGGGTGTTAATTTCTGTAGCAGAATCCATCTTGGGTGTTAATTTTTGTAGCAAGATCGATCTCGGGTGTTACTTATATTTAGCAGGATCTATCTTGAATGCTAAGTTCTGTAGCAGAATCCATCTTAGGTGCCATAGCAGGATCCATTTTGAATGTTACTTTATGTAGCAGGATCAAACTTCGATGTTACTTTATGTAGCAGGATCCATCTTCGATGTTACCTTATGTAGCAGGATCCATCTTCGATGTTACTTTATGTAGCAGGATCAAACTTCGATGTTACTTTATGTAGCAGGATCCATCTTCGATGTTACTTTATGTAGCAGGATCAAACTTCGATGTTACTTTATGTAGCAGGATCCAGTAATGAGAACTAGCCACCGGTTCATGGGATAATTGTGTCCTGCTTCACTTTAAGTATGTGAGCTGCTCTACGGCTGTCACACAGAACAAAAATGATTTGAACATTTGGGATTCAATTTTCTGTTTGGTCAGTTACGGAATGAATGCACGTGGAAAGTATGAATATTTTAGCGTTTTGAGTTAGATTTTTTGGAAGATCCAAAACTTTTCTGTGAAGTTTCTTCCTGTTGTGTTGTTTAATTTGATAGCTGAGAATTGTGTACGTTAACTTCAGTTTACAATTAAGCACAGTTTTTATTTCCATTTTCAATTTTTTTAGCTTTGAAACTGGAAGTAACTCGTACAAAAATCATCGCCTATTTTGATCGTCACCATACACGACAAATGATAAAAAACTAAAACTGACTTTCAACCATGATTAACTCAAGGACTTCCAAACAATACAATTTTTGGCTCATTGAAAATGAGTTATTTTCCCCTTTGTGTCAAGATTTTAGTGAACTGTCATTGCCTTTTGGAAATTAATTGAACTATTAAAGACCTATTTTCAGTTCTAGTAATGTTTACTATAGATTCACTGTAATATATGATGTTTGCCTGAAATGCAAACTTTGTGGATGTAGTTACGATGTGGTTCCTGTTGAAATTAAAGCCATTAACAAGAGACGATCCAAAAACGTTAAAATACAATTAAAAGACGACAAAAACTGCAAAGAAGAAAGAATAATAAGAATACGATAGTTTGTTCTTCTCATTGTAGCAATTTTTAATGTCTTAGATTGTTCAGTGACCGATAGAATTAAATACAATTGATCAGAACTCAATCAACAACTAATAATAGTCATAAGAAATAGTTGTAAAATATTTACTGTTGTTCACACTAAGTGAGTAGAATGTCCTTGATCTCATAATGTCCCCTGATAAAAAAGCGATAAATTTAAGGTCTTACAATGCTAAAATCCGGAGTCAGATTCCTCTCGGTAGACACAGTAGATAGCTCAATGTGGCTTTGCTATAAAACAAACAAACAGATCTTACAAACGTGTTGAAAGAAAACCATTCTCACAGTAGAAATCGAAGTCAATACTAGCTTTGTTTTTTGAAACAACTTTTAAAACCACCAAAATAACATTTTGGGAGTATTTGTTTTGTTTCAACTATACACCGTGACTTGTGTTTTTCTCACAAACATGTCACTAAACCACTTCTTCCACATACTAGGTCCACGAATCTCTAGTTATTTTCTTGTAATGCTACAAAAACAGATGTTAGTTTTGCAGGGTGACTTGTTAAAGATACTATAACATATGCCAGCTTCACCGCCGTACTTTAATGTTGTTTTGTTGTTGTTAAGCAGGAAGCTAGATAATAGGCTCTACCCACCGCGAGTTTCGAACACCGGTCTTTTAGCATTATATGCCTTCAGACCTATCGCTGAGACGGGTTGGGATGCTGATTTAATTATCAGAGGATTGTTAGTCGTAGCAGTAACTTTCACTTTGCTTTGTCTCGCGTCCGTTTCTGTTTTAAATTGTTTGTTGTGCGAGTTTTTCTACTTCCTAGTAAACATTGAATATTTCGTTCTTCGAAATATTATGATCTTTAGCTCTTACTCGTTTACTAACCACACAATACGAATACCCTTCAGAGGAAAACCCTATGAGAGGTAGATTTGTGGCATTAAATGGTCGGGCATCAAATATACTGGCGCTAAGCAGGCAGTCATCTCTATATAAACCGTTCTTGTAGAGTGCGAGTAACCTTCTGTATTAAGTGGCAGTGTATTTTCATTATGCTTACTGCGATTATTTAACAGCGAAGGTAATGCTTTAGAAAATATACATATTTATTTAAACTGTGTTAACCTCTGAAGTAGAGACGAAACCGAACTTTTGCATAAAATTTTTTCCTACAGAAGAAAACTGGAATGTAAGGACTCAATTCCAAACTCGATACATACAATTTATTATGGAACTTTAAATTCTGTACGGAATAAAGAAACTTGAGAATGTCTTTTTACTAAAAAAAAAATTTGGCCCGGCGTGGCCAGGTAGTTAGGGTGCTCGACTCGCAGTCTGCGGGTCGCGGGTTCGAATCTCCGTCACACCAAACATGCTCGCCCTTTCAGCTGTGGGGGCGTTATAACGTGACGGTCAATCCCACTATTCCTTGGTAAAAGAGTAGCCCAAGAGTTGGCGGTGGGTGGTGATGACTAGCTGCCTTCCCTCTTGTCTTACACTGCTAAATTAAGAACAGCTAGTGCAGATAGCCCTCGTGTAGCTTTGCGCGAAATTCAAAAACAAACAAACTAAAATTTCATTATTTTTATATTATATAAAACGTTCACTATAAATTCAAACTGACAAATTAGGTTATAAGTACCAATATATTTAAAGCTACACCTGTATTAGGTCTTACAGAATGGTCTGGCTTATGAACTTTAAGCATGTCAAATATGAAATCCAACATGGTCAAATCTGCTTAAAACACTCACTGATAATATCCTTTTTCAATAGTAAAATATACATACTTTTGTAACTTGATTTTCTTGTGATTGTCAGATTTTTTTAGTGAACCTAATTCGAAAATTGCATTAATCATTATTAATGTCGTTTACGTTGATAAAAAGTATTTTTTGATTAAATTAGCTGCTCCATTTCTTTTATGTGGTTTGTTATAACTCCATACTTAATGCTGAGTGATATAAACAAGAACCTGATATTCTGCAAGTGTTTGCTTTCAAAACGATTTAAGGCTTTCATGCTAAGAAACGAGTTTCAAAGACCTTAAACTTACGGAGTTATAGCGATGTTTGGACTAACTACTATCACGTTCTTAAATTCTCAAATTTGCACAATCATGGAGATGTTCGACTTAAACTAGCTATGGCACACAAACATACACAATTAAAACGTTGCGCAGTTAAATTACTCTAAACGTCCTCTAACTTACGTAGTGATAGCACTGTTCAATTAAATTAATTATGACACTGTTAAACTTAACAATCATGACTATGTTCGGTTAAACTAATATTTCTATTTTTAAACTTACACAGTCACAACAGTGTTCTGTCAAACTAATATCCGTGTTCTTGAACTTGTTTGTTTGTTTTTAATTTCGCGTAAAGCTACACGAGGGCTATCTGCGCTAGCCGTCCCTAATTGAGCAGTGTAAGTAAGACTAGAGGGAAGACAGCTAGTCATCACCACCTACCGCCAACTCTTGGGCTATTCTTTTACCAACGAATAGTGGGATTGACCGTCACATTATAACGCCCCCACGGCTGAAAGGGCGAGCATGTTTGGTGTGACGGGGCTTCGAACCCGCGAACCTCAGATTACGAGTCGAGCGTCCTAACCACCTGGCCATGCCGGGCCGTTCTTAAACTTTCACATTCATTACAGTGTTTGTTTAATCTCCGCGTTCGTAAGCTTACACAGTCGTGAGAGTGATGGATTAAACTTATCTTTACGTTCTTAAACTTAAGCAGTTGTGACAATGATAATGTAAACAAATATTCACGTTCTTGAACTTTAGCAGCTATGACAGTGATCGGTTAAATTAATCTCCTCGATCTAAAGCTTACATAAGTATGACAGTGTTCTGTTAAGTAATTTGCAAGCTATTAAACTTACACAATCGAACTATACTCGGTTAAAGTAATTTCGTAATTTTGAACTTTCACATTATTCAGCTGAATTAACTACGAAGCTATTACACTTACACAGTCATAGCGATGTTCGGTTCAACTAATTAAAACGCTCTGAAAATTACAAAGTAAGGTCATTGTTCGGTTAACTAACTTCCACCTTATCAAACTTACACAGTCACGAAGATGTTCGGTTAAACTAATTCACACTTTTTTAAATTACACGGTCATGACAGTGTTCGGTTTCACTTACCTCCACGTTCTAAAGCTCACACAGTTATAACAGTAATCGTTTAAAATTATCTATATGTTCTTAAACTTACACACTCATAGCAATATTCGATGATACTAATTTCCACGTTCTTAAATTTACACAGTCATGAAAATGATCAGTTAAGCGAACCTCTATGTCCTTAAAATAATACGGTAATGACGATGTTCAGTTAAACTAATCTCCACGTCCCCAAACTTACACACTTATGAGAGTGTTCAGTTACACTTCACGTTCTAAAATTTATGCTCGTGATCGTTTAAACTAATTTATACGACCTTAAAGTTACACAGTTATGACAGCGTTTGGTTAAACTAAGCTTCTCGTTCATAAACTTATATAGTCATGACAGTGATTAGGAAGATTAATCTCCAAGTTGTTAAATTTGCACAATCACGACGATATTCGTTTAAGTTAAATTCAATTATCTTAAACTTACTTAGTCATAATGATTTTCAGTTAAGCTAATTATGACACTCTTAAACTTGCCCAGTCATAGCGCTGTTCAGTTAAACTAATGATCATGTTGTTAAACTTACACAGTCATGAAGATGTTCGGCTGAACTAGAACCTAGGTTCTTACTTACACAGTCATGAAAGTTTTCAGTTAAATTAACTTACTAGTTCTTAAACTTGCACAGTGGTTGGCTAAACTCATTTAAATTAATCTTTCCTAAACTTGCACGATGTTCAGCAAAAAAAGTAATGTTGACGTTTTAAAACATGACAGTATTCGAGTGAGCTAATCTCCATGTCCTAAAGTTTGTACAATAATGGCAATGTTTAGTATAATAAATTCAATTTTCTTAAATTTAAACAATAATAGCGATCTTCTGCATGTGAAACTAGTATGACGTTCTTAAATATATACAGTCATGGCAATGTTACGTTAAACTAATCTCCACGTTCTTAACTTACATAATTATAACAACGTTCGATTATACTAACATCTACGTACTTAAACTTACATGGTTATGAGAGTGTTTCTTTGGTATTACATTTGTACGATCATGACGATGAACAGTTTGATAACTACATTGTTCTACTTAAACTGTTATGACAGTCATAGGTTAAACTAGTCTCTAAATTCTCAAACTTACACACTCATGACGATGTTCGGTTAAACTAATCTACATGTTCTTAAAGTTACATAAGCATAAAAATGATAAGTTACACTAACCTTCAAGCTCTTAAACATGCATATTTATGACAATGATCGTTTAACCCTGCCTCTACGTTCTTAAACTTCCACGATTATCACGCTGTGCCCAGTAAAAGTGAAGTACACTTTTCTAAACTAACACAATTACGAAAGTAATCGGAGAAAATAATATCCACAATCTCAACTTTACAGCATCATGATTGCCACGTTCTTAATCTTACACACTCATAGTGATTGGGTTAACTAATCTTATACTTGCACAATCAGTTATCGGCTGAGTTCATTTCCGTGTTCTTAAACTTACACACTTGTGATGATGTTCGGTTAAACTAATCTCCAGATTCTTAAATTTACACAGACATGATGATGTTCAGTAAAACTTATCTACAAGTTCTTAAACTTACTCAGTCAGGATGATGTTCGATTAAACTAATCTCCAGGTTCTTAAACTTACCTAGTCATGACTCATTTCTTTATGACGGTGTTAGGTTAAATGAATAACTACATTCTTAAAACCACACAGTCGTGACAGGAATTCATTAACAAATCTACACTTTTAGGAATTCCACGATCAAGATTATGTTCGGTAAAAAGTAAATTAACACGATGAAATTTACACGGTCATGGCTACGATCGGCTAATTAATCACCACGTTCTTAAACTTACATAATCCTGACAGTGTTTGGTTCAACTAATTTCTTCGTTTCTAAACTTACACAGTCATAATAATGTTCGGTTACACTAATTTTCACGTTCTCAAACTAATACATTTATGACATTGATGGTTTAACCTAACATTTACGTTCTTAAACTTACACACTCATACAAGTGACTGGTTAAACCAATCTCCATGTTTTCATATGTAAACAGTGATGTCATGTCTTGATTAACTTAATCTTCGTGCCTTTGAATTTACACAGTCAAGATGATGTTCAGTTAAACTAATCTTCACGTTCATATACTTTTACAATCATGACGATGAAAAGTTAAAATAATCACGCTTCTTTTAAACTTTCACAATCATGGCGATATTCGATTAAGTTAAAATCAGTGATCTTAAAGCTACACAGTCATGAAAATGTGCGCTTAAACTAACTTCCGAGTATGTGAATTTACACAGTGATATCACTCTTTGGTTAAAGTTATCTCCACGTTCTTAAACTTAACCAGTACTGACAGTGTTCGGTTAAACTAGTTTACACGACATTAATCTTAAACAGCTATGTTAGTGTTTATTTAAATTAATTTCCATTCTGAAACTTACACAGTTATGAAAGTATTCGATTACATTAATCTCCACGTTCATAGACCTATATAGTTATGACAGTGTTCGATTAAACTAATCTCCACATTCTTAAGCTCGCAGAATCATGACCATATTCTGTAAACTCTAACCTGGAAATTTTAAAAAATACACAATCACGTCATGATCTACTAAACTAATGCCCATGTTTTTGAACATAGACAGATAAGATAGTGGTCTCATAAACCAATCTATGTGTTCTTAAACATACACTGTCATGACAATGTTTGCTTAAACTAACCTACAGTTTCTTACACACTAATGTCAGTGTATGGTTAAAATAATATTGCGTTTTTTAAACTTACACATTGGTGATAGTGATTGGTTTAACAAATCTCAAGAATAATAAACTTTCAGTCATGACGTGTTCGATTAACCAGTCTCCATCTCTTCATTCCTAAACTTGTAGGACCAAGATTAACTTGGCTATATTCAACTAAACTAATCTCCAGGTTTTAAAACTCGTACAGTGGTGTCAGTATTTGGTTGAATTAAACTCCACAGTCTTAAACTTACATAGTATTTACAGTAGCCAGTTTAACTAATTTCATAGTTATTAAACTTAAACAATTATGACAGATTTAGGTTAAGCTAACAGCCAATTTCCTAAACTCGCAAGATCATAAAAAAGCTTGGTAAAAATTAATCTCGAGATTTTTAATCTTACACAATCATGACAGTCATCGATTTGATTAATTTTCACGTTCTTAAACACAGACACAAAGAATAGTGAGTGATCTAATAAACTTATATCCGTCTTGACAGTGATCTGTGAAACTAATTTACAGGTTCTTAAACTTAAAGTAATCTTCACGTTCTTATACCTCCATGATTATTACGATGATTGATCAATAAAAGTCACTATTTTCATAATTTACTAATTGAGGCGATGTTCGGTTAAACTAACACAACCATGACCGTATTCGGTTAAATTTAACCTCCACTGTCCTAAACTTGAACGATCATGACAATTTTTGAAAAAAAAACTACTCTCGTCGATTTTAGGCTTACAAACTGGTGACAGTAATCGGTTTAACTGGTTTCAATGTTTTTAAATTCGCCGTGTTTCGATATTAACCTTATAAACTAATATCAGCGTTCTCAAACGTACATCATAATGACAGTGTACTGTTAATTTAATCTCAACGTTTTTAGACTTACACAGTTGTAACAATTTTTGTTAAACTATTCTACATGTCTTAAATTTACATAGTTATGACATCGTTCAGTTAAAGTAATCTTCATGTTCTTAAAGTTCCAACATCATGACTATATTAGGTTAAAACAGTCTCGCTATTTTAGAACTTGTAAAATCGTGATGTTGTTCGATTAAGTTAAAATCAATTATCTTAAACTTACACAATCACGGCAACTTATACAGTGATGTCAGTAGTTAGTTAAAGTAATCTTTACGTTTTTAACCTTTTACAGTACTGATAAAGTTCGATTAAACTAATCACCACGTTCCTAAACTCGAAATATCATAACCATGTTTGGTCAAAATAGTCTCAATGTATTTAAACTTACATAGCCATGACAGTGATGGAATAAATTATTGACCAAGTTCTTAAAGGTAGACACATAGAATAGTTATCTGATAAATTAATCTCCACATTCTGAAACTAAAGAATGTCATGACAGTCCCCTGTGAAACTAATCTCCAGGTTTTTAAACTTACACCGTCATGTTCTGTTAAACTAATTACCACGTTGTTAAACTTTCACACTCATGACAGTGATAGGTTAAATAATAATCACATTCTTATACTTACCTATTCATGTGAGTCATCAGATAAATTAAGCTCTAACTTCTTAAACTTACACAGAGATGAAATTGTTTGAACTAATCTTCTCGTTCATAAATGTATGATTGTTTTGATACTCGAGTAAAATAATCTCGCCGTTTTTAAACATGCACGATCGAAGCGACGTTCGGTTAAATTAAAATGTTCTATCTTAAGCTTACAGAGTGTATAGTGATCTTAAGCTAAACAAGGTATAATGCTCTTAAACTTACACAGACATGGTGATGTTTCGTGAAATTAATTTCGGCCTACTTATTCTTAAAAACTTATGACAATATTCGATTAGTATAATATCAACTTACACAGACATAGTGATTTTTTTTTAATTGAACTGTGATAATTTTAAACATACACAGCTATAACGATGTAGTATTTATTAACTATCGTGTTCTTAAAGTTACACAGACATGATAGTGGACGGTTAAACTAATTAAGCTTCTTAAACTTACGTAGTTATCATGGTAATCGCTTAAACTTGTACAATCATGCTAGAGTTCGTTTAAATTAATCTCTCCCGTTTTAAACATGCATAAGCATGGCCATGTCGGTTAAACTATATACGGGTCTCCTAAACGTACACAGCATAGCGATCGTTGTTTAAATTAACTATGACGCTCTTAGACTTACACAGTCATGGTGATGTTCGGTTAAAATAATTATCATGCTCTTAAACTTAAACAGTCATAGCAATGTTTTAAAACTTAGACAGTTATGACAATGTTCCAACTAATCCCACGTTCCTAAACTTTCACTATCAAGAATATGTTCAGCAAAAAGTAATTTCGACTTTTTTAAAAAACTTACACAATCATGACGATGTTCGGTTAAATTAATTATTACGCACTTAAATTTATACATACAGTCATGATGATGATTGGTTAAACTAATCTCCACGTTCATGAACTTACAAAATCATAACTCTTTTCTGTTTAAAGTTATCTCCACTTTCTGAAACTTACAGAGTCATGACAGTATTCCATTAAACTAATATCCACATTTCTAAAGCTCACGATCAAGAATATGTTCGTTGAAATGTAATCTTGACGTTTTTAAACTTATGCAGTCATAACATTGATCAGTTAAACTACTCTCCACCTTGTTAAACTTACACAGTCATGACTATGTTCAGTTAAACTAATCTGCAGGTTTTAAAGTTACACACAGATCACAATGCTTTATTATACCAATCTCCACATTTTAAAATTTAACTGTCAGTACAGTGATCGTTTAAATAATATCTACTTTCTTAAACTATCACTCTGATGACAGTTTTGAGTTAAACTACTCTTCAAGTTCTTGAACTTCCGCGATCATAACGATATTATGTTAAGATGATCTCGCTGTTTCTTAACTAAACGGCCATTTTCAATTAAGTTAAAATTAATTACCTTAGATTTACCTATTTATGGCAATCTAAAGTTAAACTAATCTCCATATTTTTAAATTTACACAACCATTACAGTTTTCGCTTAAACAAATCTTTAGAGTTTTAAACTTACACAGTAATGTCAGTTTTCATTTAAAGTATTTATAAAGTTGTTATGTCTCTGTTCGTTTGTTAATTTCCCGTAAAAATTCTTTCCGAAGAACTTCAGCGATACAAGTCATTTCTCTTAAATAAAACTAGTTTATTCTTTCTGAATACAACTTTGTAATACACTTAATTTCCACGGTCACTTTAACTTAACACACACTATAATTCACAATGATTTACACATTTTACTTACGCCTTGACTTATCTGTCTGTATTTTCAATCTCTCTGTCTGCTATTCCAGTTGCGATTAATTGTCTCGCTTTATCTGGCGCGCTTATATACAGAAATAGAGGGCGTCTAGCAAATACTGGATTATTCGTAATGTTTTCCGATCCTTTTAGAAACTCATCACGTGTTACCAGCGTCACGTGACTTTCGCTGTCGTAACACTGCCCCTTCTTTAGTATTGTTCGTCCCGAACAATAGCCACTTAAATTAAACCAATAGATAATTAACAATAACTTAATTAAATGTACAGAATTGACAAACACAAAATTAAAATTCATCAAAGTCTCTTAATTTTACTGCATGTCCTGCACCATTCTTCCACATCTTGCCTGATGCCTATCCAGCAAAATTCTTGTCGTAAGTGACTCAATGTCTTCTTAACTCCAAGATGTCCTCCTGTTAAACTATCTTGGGATTGACGCAGCACAACTTCCTATAACTTTTTCGGTATAACTGTTTGCCAAGTTGTTACTTTCCCATCTCCAGAGAAGAATACCATCTTCAA
>NW_013671009.1:52901-53446 GCF_000517525.1 Limulus polyphemus | reverse complement strand
TGGAGAACAATACCATATTCAAGCTTCAACTGGTCCCATTGTGCCCAATAGTTCTTTGTCACAGGGCTTAGACTAGACACCTTCTCCCAAGCAGGGCACAAAACATTTGGTTTTAGAAAATCAATTATTGGCTTCAAATCTTGATCTTTCTCCTGCTCTGCTTTAATATCTATACCTGGTTCCACTTCACCATCATCAACTCTTACAGTCACTTTGACTTCAGCTTGATGACACCTGGTTAGTCCAACCTCCCTTTTAACACTTTTCGGAATTTGGCCTTTGTTGTTCCCAAACGTCATTTTATCAAAGTTAACTACACACTTCCTCGGTAGTAAGTAGTCCAACGTTAATATGCATTGTACTTCAATATCAGCCAATTCTACTTTGTGTCTGTCCTTTATGCCCATGATCTCAATAGTTACCCACACTGGTCCCCACAACCTTCCATAATGTCCTGTCACACCACAGAACTTCTGTACAGCTTCTGGCACTTCTTTGTGATTCAGCACCTTGATACTCACAAGGGTTTGCTGAGACGCAGAATC
>NW_013671009.1:44361-51901 GCF_000517525.1 Limulus polyphemus | reverse complement strand
AATATTGTTCTATTATGTTATTGTTTAAGTAATCGACAATTTGTATTTATTAATTAATTTTATGCAGTTAAGAAGAAATGTATCATAAAGTTATCTGAATTTTACTATCCGATCACCAGTGGTAAGAGAAAAGAGGTAAAGGTTCGAATTAAGTAAATGAAATGACAAAATATTTCGAATTGAAAGAAAGTAATATAATTGCGACGGTTAGATTACTGTGAAATACATAAACATTAGATATCTAAAGAAAGTTAAAAGATAGTAGTCAGCGTTTCTGTGCAATAATTATCTGAATACAGTTGCCTGAAAGAAACAAGAGGGAATCCTCAATAGCCGCGGCTGTAATTGAATATCAAATCGGTCAAGAGATGGAGCTATGAGCTAAAAGTTTTTACTTGAAAAAACAAACATAAAAACTCAGAACCATTCTATGAGCCGCTGTGCCGTGACTAAAAATAATGGTCAGAATTAGATGTTTGTGAAATACTGATCTGAAGATTATTGGTTGGAAGATAACGGTTAGTGTTAGGTGACTGTGATATAATGGACTGAATACTATTTACTATAAGCGTGAAGAATTATGTGTGTAAGAGAGTGGAGAACAGATTCCAAAGTATAGGAGTAAAAAAAAAACATATACGGTCAGGGATGAGTTTCTGTAAAACATAGAATTTTCCAAGAATGAAAGACAATGAAATCAGAGGTAAAACAGTTGATGAAACACAATACACATTGTACCGGTTAACAGATATGGTATGTATAACAATTCGGCAGTATGTTGCTTAACTTGTAATCAAGCCAACATGAAGTTATTAAGAACTGGAAACTAGTAAGGTTGAGAAATAAGCATTTTTACCAACCTAAATGCCTCCCCGTGGCAAACTGGTAACCTCGCAGACTTATAATGTTAGAAACCGGGTTTCAGTATCCGTAGTGAGCACAAAATAGATAGCCCATTGTGTAGCTTAACTACAAACAAAACTAACTCCACTGTTGATGGTCAGTTTCCTTCTGCTTCCAATACTTCTTGGCAGCATCACCTATAATTTATGTGACTTACATTGTACTATGGATATTTAACAAGGTCAAGGTTTGTTTTATCCAGTTAACGTGTTGTTAGTAAGCCTCTATTTCACATTTCGTTCTTTCTTGTGCAGTCATGACGATGTTTGGTTAAACTAATATCGACGATCTTAAACTTGTTAGACACGGCGATATTAAACTTACATAGTCATCATTATTGAAGTTTCACAGTTTTAACAACATACGGTTAAACTAATCTCGGCTGTCCTTCTATTTTTCTGTTGACAGTCCATTGTGAAACTCCAATAATTCTTCATTGATTGAATCCACCTGTGCAATTCTCCAAAGATAGCAACTAATATTATAAATTTACCCATTCTCTATTGACAAAGATGAATTTTGGTATTGCAATTTCATTGAAAAAATATTGTGCATTAGTTAAAATGAAACAAAATATACAAATATATTACACAACAGAAATGTGTTATATTTCGATCGTATTGTTAAACACGAAATAAACTCATCCCACAAATATTTTTTTTGACAATTTGGAGATTGTTAGTTAAAACAGAGTAAAGTGCACACTTTCATAACATCACAGAATTCGTTGCTAATTTCATTTGAAGTACACTTTTATATTTATCACAGAAACATATTCGATAAGACAACATATATAGTATATTACTGAAAGGTATTATGTGTATTTGGTATTGTTTAGTTGACTGTTTGTTTGTCTGTAGTTAAGCACAAAGCTACACAATTGGTTATCTGTGCTCGAAACCCGGATTCTAGCGTTGTAAGTCCGCAGACATACCACTGTGCCACTGGGGTGCTTAGTTGACTTTAAGGCAACATATATCGTATATTACTGAAGTATATCTGATTATATTCTTGTTTAGTTCGACGATAAGGCAACATATACTGTATGTTTCTGAAGTATGTTATATCTGTTTGGTATTGTTTAGTTTGATGACAAGGCAACATGTATCGTATATTACTGAAGTATATTATATATCTGTATATACAATTAAAAGAAATACAACGTGAAATTCATTACACAATAAATAGTTATCAAAACAGGAACTTGCCCTAAAAAGAGCAAGTTCTTGTTTTAATAACTATTTATTGTGTAATGATTTTAACGTTGCATTCATTTTAATTGTATATGCAGATGTTTCACGTAAGTTCTTGTTTTCATAACTATTTACTGTGTAATTATTTTAACGTTGCATTCATTTTAATTGTATATACAGATGTTTTACGCAAGTGCTATTTTAAATCACTTGTGTTATATCTGATTGTATTTTTGTGTCGTTACTTTATAGTAAAGCAAGAATATGTAAGAGCTATGCGTGAATACTACAGTAGTGCATGGCGTAACGATCCTAAAGTATAACTACATTATAAATACACACTACGTTATTACCGACAGATTAGAAAATGATTAGCTAATGAATGCATACTATGTGACTACCGACAGATTAGAAAATGATTAGCTAATGAATGCATACTATGTGACTACCGGCAGATTAGAAAATGATTATCTATTGAATGCATACTATGTGACTACCGACAGATTAGAAAATAATTAGCTAATGAATGCATACTATGTTACTACCGGCAGATTAGAAAATGATCAGCTAATGAATACATACTATGTGACTACCGGCAGATTAGAAAATGATCAGCTAATGAATGCATACTATGTGACTACCGGCAGATTAGAAAATGATCAGCTAATGAATACATACTATGTGACTACCGACAGATTAGAACTATTAGATTATGACCACACACACACTATGCGGTTTTCGGTGAATTAAAAATGATTAGAATTGTACACAGTACGTGATCATAGTGGATTAAAAAAATGATTAAATTATGATTATACACCACGTGGTTACTGGTGGATAAGAATATGACTGGATTATGACTGCACACTATATTGTTACCGGCGAGTTATAACATGATTAGATTACGGCTATACGCTATGTGGTTACTGATGAATTGAAATATTATTAGTTTATGACTATACACTTCATGATTACCAACAGATTAAAATATGATTAGATTATTCCCGTACATAATTAACGTAAGATTTAAAAAATATTAGGTTATAACTACACTCCACATTGTTACTGGCGGATTAGAATATTACTACGTTATTCCAGTACATAACGAGTGAGCTTATAAAACCGTGGCATTTAGTGCACTAAAAAAAACGTTTGCTAGGTGTATTAATTTTTTTAAATAATTAAACTTGTTTCTCCATATTAATTTTGGGTATTTTTCTTAACGAAATTGTCTTAAAAAATTGGCAAGTTTGTTTTCAAGAAAAATGACCTTTTCTCAATAGTAAGTCGTGTTCGACAGTCTCGTGGTGGTGGTGGTAATTGAGTCACATGCTTTCTGTGAACAATACTTATGATAATCAAGGTCTGGTCATGACATTTTCAACAACAAACTACCAGAGCCATTTCCTCTCACTTTCTTTGAAAGCTAAAAACGTCTACTACCCTCACATGAGAATGATAAGATGAGCATGCAGACGATTGGACACGAGCCTAATGCCTGAACCACCAGTTATTGCCTTCCTGAAACGACAGTCTTCATCTCTGGTAATTTAATCCCTGCTGGAAAAGAGGTTTGAAAGACAATGACTCAAGAACAAGCTAATGAGATCGACCAACGTTTTACATTTTATATTTATTTCATCCCTATGATAAATAGAAAAGTGTGTTAGGTCGCTAGTTATTCTGGTTTACAAGAAACGAGGCATATTTATGTTTACTTGAAACACATTCTTTAATAATTTTAAAATTTACCAATAGGCCATATTTTAACCATAGCTTAGATTAGGTTAGAAAACGCCCGCCACTGGCGATTAGTGTTTCGAACAAGAATATCTGCTTTCCGCTACCTAACTAATCGATATTGACCAGCAAAGCCTTCATGGTGTCTTATGTGAGTTTAGGTATTGTAGTTTAGTTATTATACATCCAAACCGATACTCTTTCATTACTACAGAAAGTTTAAAGATAGCCACATGTTGTTGATTCTAAATATGAAGAGTTTATTTACATAAAGCTCCATTAGAAGGTAGTTCAGCTAGAATGATGAAAGCTACCATGCTTACTTCTCGAGTTTTGGTCAGTCCAACTAGTTTGATGAGAGCTACCACTAGTTACAGCTCGAGTTTTGTCATCCAGCGTGAGCTACAATTTAAAAACATGAAGTCGATAAAACCAGAGTGGTGATTGGTCTAAAGGAAACACTGAAGGGCTTCAAGTATTTTATCGTCTCTATGAAAAAAATAATAATTAAGTCATACTAGAAATAACTGTTTTAAATACACAACATTACTGGAGTTACGTCGAAGTAGTAGCCTAAAACTGGAAAAATGTATAATTTCATTCAAAATGAAGCATTCATCTTGTGAAGTAGGAATGCTTTCTTGTGGAACTCTAATCAATATGTCTACTGGTGAAAGTCTTCTTCTCGCGAAAGGTATAAAAGAACTTCCCCCAAAAGAAAAAGAGAGCAAATAAACTTCATACTTCACTGAAGCAAGACTTACAGATAACATGTATGTCTATAACACAGATAAAAGTATAGACACGACCCATACAGACAAACATATTGGATATTACACACAGGGATATGTAGATACCATACAAACAGGGAAAATTTAGAATATTTTAAAGTGTTTAAGATATGTTTCGACTTAAATTCCAATGTTCTTTTTTGGAATATTTTAAAGTGTTATAGATACGTTTGGATTTGAATTCCAACGTTATTTTATTGTTTAGAACGTTTTAAAGTGTTTTAGATACGTTTGGTTTAATTTCCAACGTTATTTTATTGTTTAGAACATTTTAAAGTTTTTTAGATACGTTTGGTTTAATTTCCAACGTTCTTTTATTGTTTAGAACATTTTATAGAATTTTAGATACGTTTAGATTTAATTTTCAAAGTTATTTTACTACTTAGAACAATTTAAAGTGTTTCACATACGTTTGGATTTAATTTCCAACATTCTTTTATTCTTTAGAATATTTTAAAGTGTTTTAGATACGTTTAGTTTAATTTCCAACGTTATTTTTGTACTTAGAAAATGTTAAAGTGTTTTACATACGTTTGGATTTAATTTCCAACATTCTTTTATTCTTTAGAATATTTTAAAGTGTTTTAGATACGTTTAGTTTAATTTCCAACGTTATTTTTGTACTTAGAAAATGTTAAAGTGTTTTACATACGTTTGGATTTAATTTCGAACGTTCTGTTATTGTTTAGAATATTTTAAAGTGTTTTAAATACGTTTTTTTTTATTCCAAAGTTTTTATTGTTTAGAACATTTTAAAGTGTTTACATACATTTGGATTTAATTTCTAATTTTCTTTTTTATAGTTTAAAATATTTTAAAGTATTTTAGATATGTTTGGATTTAAATTCCAACATTCTTTTTTTTATTATGGAAATATAGATATAGATATTGATATGCCACATGTAAAAATGTAGACACCGTATAGTATCTTACAGGTAAAACATTGATATATAGTGACGTCACACAGGTAGAGATATAGACACCATATAGATAAAGATATTGAAACCACAGAGATAAGATAATAACATTAAATCTTTAGAAATATTAATGTGACATATTGATATAGATCATGATATCACAATAAATGCTGATAGAGATAAAGAACACCATAAAGAGGGAGAGGGGTATTTATATCGCTCATAAAGCGACATGTACACAAACACATAGAGGGGTTGTTATTACAAAAATAAATGCAACGTTACTATAAGGTCAGGAATATTTATATCACATAGATGAAGATAATCCAAACAATTAGAATTAATTATATCATAAATCTTACGACATTAGAGTTGCCAAGTAATAATTTACACGATAAGAATGTGAATATCACACATTAATAACTACACAGAATTAGCAAAATTTATATCACACAAATATAAATATTAATATCAAACAATTAGATATATTGACCTCCACACATATATTGACATCACGCGTTGAGACATAATGATGTCATACAGATGTATTGAGTCACGTACAGATAGACTGATATCTTACAGAATTAAAGACGTCACATATCTGGAGAAATTTACATACGACAGAGACATTCATACTAAAATTCTATATGTATTCATATTACAAATGTAACTAAATATATTTACAAAAGATAACATATATCCAGCTATACAACATGATACACGTATGATGCAAAGAACTAACTACATATCACACACACACACATCTATTTTATGCTCCTATTATACAAAAATGTCTAAAGCAACTTACACTTAACATTAAAAAAACACTTTTCCACGTAAATAATACTGTATTTTCCACGTAAATAATACTCTATTTATTTTCGGCAGAAGATAAAATAATTGTTAACTATTTTTGTTCAAATGCTCCCACGTTATTTACGTTATTGTTTCTTTGTTTATTTTAGAGCAAAGCCGCTATCTGCTGTGTCCATCACGGGAATCTAACCCAGGGTTTTAGTGTTATAAGAAATCTCACCGCTCATTTATTCAAAATAAATGTTTTGTTTCGATATTATATAATAAAATAGCAATAAAGTGTAAATAAATGCAAGCTCAACCTTTCAAATTCTAACGAAAACAAGAATTAACTTTTAACTTTTTGTTATTCAAAATTAGTCAAAATATTTTTTTTATTATCTATATACTTGCGCCCCCACCATCCTCTTCCGTGGCTCAGCTGAAAGTCTGAGGGATTGTGCAGCTATAAATCAGGTTTCGATACGCGAGGTGGACACACCACTCATGGCACGTTGTGTAGGTTTGTGCTTAACAACAAACAAACAAACTATTCATATATACTGAGTTTGAGTGATCTGTTAAACTAATGGCCACCTTCTTAAACTTACGCATTCATGTCAATATTTGGTTAAGCTAATATACACGTTATTAAACTTACATCGGTACGACAATTATCTGATAAACTAATCTCCGCTTATTTAAACTTACACATCAATGACAGTGATCGGTTAAGATAACCTCAGCGTTCTTAAACTTACACACTAATGACAGTGATCGGTTTAACTAATCTCGTTACTTCTGGTATTTTTCTGCTAACTAAGGACACAGATAAGTTATCATTACTTAAGTTTATTTGGTTAACTCTACTTACTTGCTAGTATAATTAGCTTCCTTGACGTTTACAGTATTTTTTATAATGATCAACGTTGTGATTTTAGTCTCGAACTTAGTTTATCAAAGATTTGAAATGAAATCTGAAGTTATATATACAAACTTTTTCGCCTTTTTTTCTATTGTTAAATGAAGAGATTTCACCACGTCAAAGGAGTTAATAGTAATCAAAGCAATAACTCGGTGTTTAGACTGCTTAAACACAGAAATATAAACCAGAAGTTGAAACTATTATGTCAGTATCATTCATGTATTGATATTATGCCTATTCATACAAGTTCTCTGTTGTTTTTCCAAGAAAGTACCA
>NW_013671009.1:16390-43420 GCF_000517525.1 Limulus polyphemus | reverse complement strand
ACACTTAGCTGTTAGGGACTTTCACGATGGGGTTGGTGGGCGTCCCTCAGCACCAACCACTACTGGTTTCCCAAAGCTGACTTGTTGGTGGTATTCTTCTTACTCTGGCTCCTCATATGTTCTTTCTCTCCACAGTTCCAACAATCTTTCTGGGTAGCAGTCTTTCCTGCTATATCATCTCCCTTGTGTTGAAGTTGCCAGCATTGAGCTCTCTTGTGCCCAGGTTTGTTACAGTGCTAGCAAAGTCCCTCAAACTTCTCTGAAAGCTGACCTTTTCTGGGCTTAAATCCTGATGACTGTATCAACCATGGTACCTCTGTGTTGGACTTAATGTAGGATTCAAATTCAAGAGCTTTGGTCATAACATCCTGCATAGTAGAGGGGTGGCTTGCTTTTCTTGTATCTTCAGTTGTGGACTGTCCAAGGCATCTACAAACTGATCCCTCAGCAAAAACCTGAGAGCATCGGGTAGTGCAGTTGGGTAGGCCTTGTGTGCCATACTTTCCAACTCTTGTGCCAGCTCTTGCAGGCTCTCCCCTTTAGCACGGATTCTCGTCCTAAACGTAGCCCTGTAGACTTCAGACTGATTTTGGGTTCCATATCTGAGTTCTAGAGCAGCTACCAGTGCTATATAGTTGTGCTTGTCGTCTGCTGACAACTGTCCAAGTGTTTTCAGTGGTTGTCCCTTCAAGCTCGTTGCCAGATAGACTGCTTTCTGCTCCTCTGTCCATTCATTCATCTCTGCCAGGAGCTCAAATTGTGCTCTATATGCTTCCCACGGTGCCTTCCCATCGAATTCTTGTGGCTTCCTTCGTACTAGATCACCCCTATTGCTGACATGTGGGATGTGACTTCTAACAGGACTGAAGATATCTGCATTAGGGTTTAGCTGCGGGGTCTGAAAGGGGCTGATTAAGTCGATGTTTAATGTATCCTCCTTGTGTAAAAGACAATAAATCATCCTTTAATTTATTCAATTCGCTTTGAAATTTACTAATGTTTTCCATTTGTACTTCTTGCCACTGTTGTTGACTTTCCTGTAGTTGCTGCTGACTTTCCTGCAACGGTTGGAGACTTTCTTTCTGTTTCCTTTCTTGTTCCAGTTGCCATTGCTGTAATCTCTCTTCTTGCTTATTTTCTTTCTCCTCCAACCACTGCTGTAGTCTCTCTTGTTTATTTTGCTGTTCGAGCTGCCACTGTTGCAGGTTTTTTGCCACTGCTGTTGTCTGTCTTCTTGTTTCTTTTATTTTTCCTCCAACAACTGCTGTAATCTCTCTTATTGTTTCTTTTTTTTCCTCCAACAACTGCTGTAATCTCTCTTCTTGTTTATTTTCGTTTTCCTTCAACAACTGCTGTAATCTCTCTTCTTGTTTCTTTTCTTTTTCCTCCAACCACTGCTGTAATCTCTTTTCTTGTTTATTTTCTCGTTCTTCTTGCTTCTTTTGCTGTTCTTGTATTGCTGCCATCAAATCTGCTAAGTCGTAGTTTGATTTGCCACTACTCGTTTCCATTTTTTTTGCAGCCCACTTCGGACACCAATTTGTTACGTCTCTGGTCGTTTGTTAATTACTCGTAAAAATTCTTTCAGAAGAACTTCAGCGATACAAGTCCTTTCTCTTAAATAAAACTAGTTTATTCTTTCTGAATACAACTTTGCAATACACTTAATTTCCACGGTCACCTTAACTTAACACACACTATAATTCACAAAGGATTTACACACATTACTTACGGTTTGACTCGATTATCTGTCTATATCTTCAATCTCTCTGTTTGCTATTCCAGTTCCGATTAATTGTCTCGCTTTATTTGGCGCACTTTTTTACAGGAATAGAGGGTGTCCAGCAAATACTGGATTATTCGTGATGTTCCCCGATCCTTCTAGAAACTTATCACGTGTTACAAGCGTCACGTGACTTCCGCTGTCGTAACAAAGTTTTTCATTTTACATAGTATTGACAATGTTCAGTTAAACTAGTTTCCACGATCATGCCAATTTTCAAAAACAAATCTACTTTCGTCCATTTTAAACTTATACACTAATGAGAGTGATCGGTTGCACTACTATCCATGTTTTTACACTCACAGGGTTAAGATAGTAACCTTATTAACTAATCTCCGCGTTCTCAAATTTACATGAAAATAATTTGTTAGTGTAATATCAATATTCTTGGACTTACACAGTCATTACAGTGATGGTTAAGCTAATGTCCACGTTATTAAACTTACATCGTTACAACAATTGTCTGAAAAACTAATCTCTGCTCATTTAAACTTACACATTAATGACAATGATGGGTTAAAATAATATAAGCGTTATTAAACTCAGTCGTTACAGTTTTTAGTTTAACTAATCTCGTTACTTCTGGTATTTTTCTGCTAACTTAGGACACAGATAAGTTATCATTACTTAAATTTATTTGGTTAACTCTACTTACTTGCTAGTATAATTAGCTTCCTTGACGTTTACAGTATTTTTTTATAATGATCAACGTTGTGATTTTAGTCTCGAACTTAGTTTATCAACGATTTGAAATGAAATCTGAAGTTATATATACAAACTTTTTCGCCTTTTTTTCTATTGTTAAATGAATTTTTATCTTATACAACTAGAAGGGGTTTCACTACATCAAATGAGTTAATAGTAATCAAAGCACTAACTCGGTGTTTCAAATGTTCAGACAGAAATATAAACTGAAACTGTTATGTCAGTATTGTTAATTTAGTACGCGTGTACATCTATACTCACATATTTGTTTTACCTTATAAAAGTATAGTCATGTTCAGATGAAATGGTATATAATAACTGGTTCAAATGTGACGTCAAAGTACAAAGCTTCTTTACAATTTACAATACTTAAAATAAGGAGATAACATCAGGGCAATTCATCTGTGATAAAAAAAACAATCATATGAAATTTATGGTGATCAAACAGGCTTAGTGTATTGAGTGAATTCATGAAAAGAAAGTACGTCGGAAATAGTTTATGATTTGAATTAAACCCAAAATAAACTACAACACCTGCTGCTATAAGCGACTCTTAAAATCAATAATGACCATAATGTGCTAAAAATGAGTCACGAGTTTTGAAAAAAACATCAATTTTAATAATTTATGTGCTGAACTGAGTGGCTGACTAACACGTATGTTTTGAATGAACGATAGAAACAGATAGATAATTCCCAACAACATTCTATACGAGAAACTCATTTAATAACTACTCTAACTTTTAAATCGAATAGGATTTTATTTTCCATAAAGTGCACAAACATAAACGATTTTCTGCAATACTGTTGCATAATCCTGCAGAAAATTCAGCGTTTGAAAGTATAAGCTCTACTGTTGCATAATCCTGCAGAAAATTCAGTGTTTGAAAGTAAAAGCTCTACTGTTGCATAATCCTGCAGAAAATTCAGCGTTTGAAAGTATAAGCTCTACTGTTGCATAATCCTGCAGAAAATTCAGTGTTTGAAAGTATAAGCTCTACTGTTGCATAATCCTGCAGAAAATTCAGTGTTTGAAAGTAAAAGCTCTACTGTTGCATAATCCTGCAGAAAATTCAGTTTTTGAAAATATAAGCTCTACTGTTGTATAAACCTGCAGAAAATCCAGTGTTTGAAAGTATAAGCTCTACTGTTGCATAAACCTGCAAACAAACTTCGTGTTTGTAAATGTTAGTAAGTTCTACTGTTGCATAAACCTGCAGACAATCTTCGTGTTTGTGAATGCTAGAAAGTTCTACTGTTGCATAAACCTGCAGACAATCTTCGTGTTTGGGAATGTTAGTAAGTTCAACTGTTGTATAATCCTGCAGACAATCTTCGTGTTTGGGAATGTTAGTAAGTTCAACTGTTGTATAAACCTGCAGACAATCTTCGTGTTTGGGAATATTAGTAAGTTCAACTGTTGTATAATCTTCGAGACAAATAAACACACTTCAAATTGTTCATCATTCAATTGACTCTTGGTTAATCTGAAGATTTTAGTTTTATGATGAGTTTAATTATTATTTCATATTTGTTCTCACGTTTCTATATATAGGTAAACTAAAAGAGAAATATCCTAAAACAATATGATTATAAAGCAACACACTTAGGAAGAAAAGTAAAACAGGAATAGTATCGCACTTAAATATTATTAATACAAACAGAATACTGTACTTAAAGAGTAGAGAAATATAAATATTTAGACAAAAGCACTATGTAATTTTGTTTGTTTTAGAGCAAAGCCACATTGGACTATCTGCTGAATTTTAGCGTTGTAAGTCCGTAAACTTACCGCCGTTCCATCGGGGAACGCACCATGCATTAGTAGCGTACTTAAACATTACTAATACGAAAACATTCTAACTACATTATAATCAATTAGATATCTTTCGTAAATATATTTAGTTACATTTTTAATCTTGATATAAATAATTTTCTAGTATAAACATCTCTGTGTTAAGTAAATTTCTCCATATTTGTGACGTTAGTAGTGTCTAACGTAATTATATAAAACTGTTTTTAAACACGAAGTTTGACATCAAGAGATAAACAGAGTATTTCAATAAAATCACTCTACAGTAGTGTTGTACTTAAACATTAGCATGACATAAAGTGAAACACGTTTAAACAGTTATTATTAAATGAAATGCTGCACATTACTGTCAATGATTATATTGTTAGAATTTGGTGAATTACTTTATTTTAATGCAAAATGTGACGTCATTCTTTAAAAAAACGGTTAAAATTTATTAAGCATTTTTTTCAATGAATGTAACACGGTACTTTCTTTTCGAAATTATACAATAACGAAGATAACTCAGTACACGTATATGAACATCTTACAGCTTAAAGAAGGAAAACAAAACCAGAACATGTGTATGAACCTATATAACTGGTACTTTCTTGGAAAAACAACAGAGAACTTGTATGAATAGGCATAATATCAATACATAGTATTGTTCTATTAAGTTATAATTGTTTTAATGTTATTGTTTAAATAGTCGACAATTTGTATTTATTAATTTATATGCAGTTAAGAGTAAACGCAAAAACATGATTATCTGAATTTCATTACCCCATAACCAACGTTAAAAGAAAAAGAGATAAAGGCTAGAATTATGGTAAATGAGATGATAAAACAAAGAAATATATTAAGTGAAAGAAAGAAATATAACTACCACGGTTAGATTATGAAATATAAAAATAACAGTCAGAAATATTGATCTGAAGATAGTTCATTGAGAAAAAAACGAATATTGTTTATACACGTTGAGTTTGAGTGATATCAAAAGAATTGTTAATCTTGTGTTAATATTTATACATGTTGAAGTTTGAGTGATATAAAGAGAATTGTTAATCTTGTGTTAATATTTATATATGTTGAGTTTGAGTGATATCAAAAGAATTGTTAATCTCGTGTTAATATTTATATATGTTGTGTTTGAGTGATATAAAGAGAATTGTTAATCTCGTGTTAATATTTATATATGTTGAAGTTTGAGTGATATAAAGAGAATTGTTAATCTCGCGTTGTAATATTTATATATGTTGAGTTTGAGTGATATAAAGAGAATTGTTAATCTCGTGTTAATATTTATATATGTTGAAGTTTGAGTGATATAAAGAGAATTGTTAATCTCGTGTTAATATTTATATATGTTGAAGTTTGAGTGATATAAAGAGAATTGTTAATCTCGTGTTGTAATATTTATAGATGTTAAGTTTGAGTGATATCAAAAGAATTGTTAATCTCGTGTTGTAATATGTATACACGTTGAAGTTTGAGTGATATAATATAACTTTACATCATCACTTCTTCAGGATATATCAAAACAATAATTGCTATTTGTGTTAAACAGAGACACCACGTGGAATGGATTATAATTAGATTCATAGTTTATTCCCTTCTAGAGTTGATTGTTAGAGATAACTGAGTAAATAGACTCAGAGTTCCAGGATTCATGGTCTAACTAATTAGACGAGATCTAGATATTGATTGAGCTACCATAAAATTGTCAGAGGTCCCCCAGAAACTGTTCCCGTCATTCGTCTTGCTCACTGTTAGATACTTTCACAGACGAACCGCCCAGGGCAGCGTCCCTGGCCCCAGACAGGAGCTGAATTCACAATCACTACTCTCAGAGCAGCTTGGAGCACTTAAACTTGTTAAGGTATATTTCTTTCTTCTTCTTCTTCTGTTTTAGATTACGTTAATTCTAAATCCAATCAATACAAAGAATGACGTAAGTACACGCTCAGGAACAATCATTTGTCCCCTTCCCCCCATCCTCTGTCATCTAAGACAGCTTCATCAGAAGTGAATGAGATTGAATAGTTTGGAGTTTTGTCATTAGGATTGGTGAAAAATTGAGAAGTAGCCATTTTTACACATGAAAACTTAGCTACTCATTACCAGTTATTTCATCAAACTCCAAAAATGTTTTAACAGTTATTAGGTAATATCACGAAGAATGTTCGTTTCACGTGGAAGAAAATCATGTTATTTACTTAATCTGGAGCAGAAAAGGGTTTCAGTAGTTGTTGTTAATTACGACACAAGAATTCTGGGCATAAGCGGAAAAGAGTTATTTCTCCGAAAGAGGGTCGCCTAGAGAGATCACCTGTTTTAACCACTCACAACACCATACAGTAGTGTGTTATCAGTCAGTAGACACTAAAATGATGTCACATAAGGGACGCTTAACTTTGCAGGTGTACTGTCATGAAGTCAGTAAAACGTGCGCATGCCATGAACCATGTGAAGAATTATGCACTCTGTAGGCTACACCACAACATATTAACTTCAAAATAAATAAATAAAAATCTTTATTACTTGTAGTTTGGGGTTTATTTACTCTTGAAACAGGAACCTTACGTGAAAGTACATATAATGCATATTAGTTTACTTCATTAGAAATAAATAAATAAATAAAAATCTTTATTACTTGTAGTTTGGGGTTTATTTACTCTTGAAACAGGAACCTTACGTGAAAGTACATATAATGCATATTAGTTTACTTCATTAGAAGTGAGCGTCATAGCCCAAAAGGATTAGATATTCATTATTAGTTGCGTTTGCAAACGTATCTGTCATTTGCTGGAAACTGTTTAACATCTTATAATTATATAATTATTTATATATCTAGAATACATATCATAAAGGAAAGGGGTTTCTGAGTTCATCATCAGTCATACAATGAAGTTCGTCATAAGCAAAAACGGATTTAAATATACATTCTGACTAACGTCTCAGAAGTGTTTGTCGTGAAAGAAATAGGGTTAAAAACAAACGACAACATGACAAACTTTGAAAACCTATTTTGTTTACACACACATACATGCGAATGTTCAATGGAAGAGAGTTCTTTCCCGGTAAACATACACGTGCACAAAGGGTAAGTACGTTATATTTAAACAATTTTGGAACTTACCACGTAGTTGCAGCCCATGACACCACATCCGGTCATGTTCTTTCTGACGACCATTCATCGTGACAACAGCCCTGTAGCGTAGTTCCCATTGTAAAAGACTGTTTCATTTTTCAGCTGCTAGAGGTACACGATGGTTGAGCGTATAGTTCGTGAAAGCAGCTTGTGTACACGTGACTTGTATCGTTTTTCTAGACGGAGACCCTTCTTGGTTAAATTGCATACTGTTACCTGGGGCACGTGGATGTCTTTTTCCACTGACGTTTGTGTTTGTGAATTCTCACCTGTTACAAGACACAGTACTTTGTCTACCACACCTGTGGTAAAACATGTTGCACATCTCCTTCTGAATTGTCCTAATTGCTTTGTTTTCCGATATAATTAAGTGCAAGAGATATCTCCGTCTTGGAAATCCCAACTATCCTACCTGAACACATCTTTATGATTTGGGTGTATGAATATCTTGTGTCGGAAAGGGGTGTCATATACCCTTCTCAAAATTGATAAATTTCAGTGGCATCACAATACCTATAATGCCAAACAGTGTCAAAATGTAGTTCTGATACGTGTCATTTCCCCCGCGACTTTATAGCGGCTGTGGTTGTCATGTGATTTGCTGATTTGCATATTCAAAATAGTTTTCATCTAGCGTATACACCCCTCTGCACATGTATTTATAAGAAGAAAATTATAACTAGACATAATATCTTCGAACGTGATGATTAGAATTCGACAAGAAATAAAGCACATAATTTGAAGTAAGAGATATCTTTCCTGGAACACACATATACAACGTAAAAATATATTTTCTGGTACATACAAACACAAAAAAACTAGAAAGATCTTTTCCAATATACGCATAAAAATAAGCGATAAAAGTATTTTCTTGTTCAAATAGTTATAGAATATAAATTTCCTTTCCTGGAACATACATTTATCATATAATAAAACAAAAGCATCCTCTTTTTTTACATGCATATATATATATATGAGAAGTAACAAATTATAAACTAGAATGTTACCAGTAAACCAAGCCGTTTTAGGTCTTATTAAATGATTCAATCCGACATATATAAAACCGAAGTTGGCAACGAAGTTCCATGTTCAGATGATTGCATACAGTTTTAGCCTTTGCTACGTACTACACAAAAGGCTATCATTAACAACGGTCTGGTAATGAAGTACGTCAGATGGTGATGTACAGACTTAGATGTTCACGTGGTTCCAATGTTGAACTAGGAAGGTGTTAATTAAGAAGAACAAATGGTGTGTGCTAAATGGTTGCGTTAACGAAGTAGCATGTCAATTACTCCAATAACAAATGACATCAAAAGCCTCGCTGAACACGAAACTTTTTTTGTTTAACGCTCTTCCTATTTGAAATTGACACAGTTCTTTAGAGCTGGACTTAACCAAGCCTATAGTTGGTACATTTATAAATTTCTGTGCACGTGGTAGAAGTGTTTGGTTGTATTTTGAAGTTTTAGATGTAAATGTCTGCGGAATTATATGTAATTTCTATGACTGTTTTTCTGTCTGTGTCTGTGTTTTATAAGTGTCTACACAGGTCATTACGTGTTTATGGACTATTATAAGGTAATGTTTTATAATACGCAGGTCATTACGTGTTTACGGACTATTATAAAGTAATGTTTTATAAATACGCAGGTCATTACTTGTCTATGCACTATTATAAAGTAATATTTTATAAATACGCAGGTCATTACTTGTCTATGCACTATTATAAAGTAATGTTTTATAAGTACGCAGGTCATTACGTGTTTATGAACTATTATAAAGTAATGTTTTATAAATACGCTGGTCATTACGTGTTTATGGACTATTATAAAGTAATGTTTTATAAATACGCAGGTCATTACGTGTTTATGAACTATTATAAAGTAATGTTTTATAAATACGCAGGTCATTACTTGTCTATGCACTATTATAAAGTAATATTTTATAAATACGCAGGTCATTACTTGTCTATGCACTATTATAAAGTAATGTTTTATAAGTACGCAGGT
This sequence comes from Limulus polyphemus, assembly GCF_000517525.1. Taxonomy (NCBI): domain Eukaryota; kingdom Metazoa; phylum Arthropoda; class Merostomata; order Xiphosura; family Limulidae; genus Limulus; species Limulus polyphemus. The sequence goes on along the minus strand of NW_013671009.1, from coordinate 33,978 downwards.
CATTACGTGTTTATGAACTATTATAAAGTAATGTTTTATAAATACGCTGGTCATTACAATTTGATGTGCGAAAGAGGAAACCTCTCTTCAAATGTAAGCTTCAGTAGGAAAGAAGAAAGATAACATATTTATGTGATATTCTGGTTAACAATAATGGAAATAATATATGTTTCTACGGTGTAATCTTAAGAAAATGTGATTGAAGTAACATAACAACTAAATTACGATGAAAAATTTACTCTAATATTGAGATTTACACAAATGCAAAGGAAACCCAATAACATCTCCCTAAACCGTTAGATTTGGACGTACTAGTATTGTGGAGAGAAGAAATATTTCCTATATTGTGAGGTTCAGTTTGAAGCAATAAAACTAAAACATCCTTACATTATGGTTGTTGTTTTATGTGTGTGAATATTGTAAGAAAGAACAAAGATTTCCTGTAATATGAGGTTCAGATTATAGCAATAAAACAATAAAATACAGTATTGTGCAAAAGTGTTAGGACAAAGTCAAAAATTAAATTTCAGACTACTTTCAAAGAACAATGGAAGGCAGATCACAGGTGACACATCAAAGTTTTATTAATCTTCATATTTAGTACAATAGAAACTCAGTGGAAGTGTTTGAGTTCAGCAAACAGATAATATTTTGTATGTCTACTTGTGCTTTAGTAACTACAAACAGTGTTTCAGGCATTGTTGCAACATATTTAATCAAAGCGTCCTTTGAGATTTTACTCCAAGTGTCTCTAATACACTTCCATAAACTTTATATTGAAGTAACTTTTAATTTGTCAAGTTTTTGATCTATCGAATCCCAGATCTGTTTAACTGGGTTGAGATCGGGTTCTGTGGGGGCCATTCCATCATTTGAATGACTCCAGCAGTTCTGTTTTAGTTAAGTAATTTCTGTATAGGTTGGATGAATGTTTGGGATCATTATCTTCTTGGTAGTAGAATCCTTTACCAATAATACGCAAACCACTGGGTATACCATGACGGATCAGTATCTGATGGTACTTGTGTTGGTCCATTATTCCATTTATTTTGCAAATATCACCTGTTGACTCAGCAGAAAAACACTCCCAAACCATCATACAGTCTCCCCATACTTCATGGTAGGTGCTATGCATTGAGGTAAGTATCTTTCACCTATCTTCCGCCGGACGGACAGCCTATGCTTTGAACCACATATCTCAAACTTGGACTCATCCGTCCATAACACTCTTTTCCAATCACCAACAGTCCAATTTTTGTACGTTTTAGCAAATTTTAGTCTCTTGACAATATTTGGAGATCGAAGTAAAGGTTTTTTAACTGCTACACGACCATATATTCCATGATCATTGAGTCTTCTTGATGCTGTAGATCTGAACACTTTTTCTGTCATTTGGTACATGGTCGTTTATCGCATGCTTGAGATCAATGGCGACAGTCTTCCTTCCGTCCCGAAGGCTGCATAAACGAATGTACTTAACATTAGTATCATTGTGTTCTGCCTCTTCCTTTACTATTTTCAAATTTACTTGTCTGGGTCTCACGATCTAGGGTGTACTTGACAGTGTTTGGAGAGCATTTCAAGTCTGCATCAATTTGTCGGAGAGTCCAACCAGCATCACGTAAAACTTTTATACGAACTCTTTGCTCTGCTGACAATTCTCTTCGCTTTTTGGGCCGTGGAATGACAACAAAACTTAAAATATAATTTTAAACACTGTTTTTATCAAGGTTTATTTGCGGAGTGCTATTAATTTGATTTCTTCTAGCATATACCGGTATGTTAGCTGCTTTCTACATAGTTGACCTAATGCAACCAGTTCCTCCGGTCACCTGATTAGATAAAGTTATATAGGTACATCCTTACCTATTTGTTCATTCACTTGTTTTTAGATGATGTAAGATTGCAAAAATCTGTTCTAGAAACTAAAATGTAGTCAGATTTACAACTGCCTCAGATTTTGCACAACGCATTTTGAGTTAGAATCTTAAGATTTTGACCATCTGAATTTTAAAAATGATCTATTGATTTTAAAACTAATACATATTGAGATTCTGGCTATCTGACTTTAAAACTAAAGGTATCCAGATTCTGACCATTTTACTCTGCAACTAAAATATACTGAGGTTCTGGCCATCTGACTTTAAGACTAAAGGTATCCAGATTGTAACTACCTGACTTTTAACTAAAACATACTGAGGTTTTGGCCATTTGACTTTCAAATTAATTAAAGGTATCCAGATTCTAGTCGCCTCACTTAGAAAAGTTTATAGTTTGATAATTGGCTTTAAAACTGAAGCATTCAATTTTTTTTTACTACAGTGTATTTGATTTTGAAACAAAATAATACTTAACCTTACCGAGAAATATATAAATGACGTTGTGCCTATTTAATTTAATCTATATATAAACACCAGAAATACTTTAGTAAAACAAAACAAACACATGTGTGAATCGAATTGTATTTTTGTTGGTAGGCTACAAAATTCAGAGATTTACGAGTTTTACTGTGCATAGCCGTAAGAATCTCTGGAATATATGATATTTCCTGAAACAAAGAGTAACACCTAACTCTGTGGATGAAGAATGAATTAGTATCATTAAAAATAAGCATCAATTAAAGTATGTATCTTATAGGAATTACTATTAAGACTTATTAAGTAGCAAGTACAATATATGATGCCCCCTAGTAGCTCAGCGATATGCTTGGGGTTTATAACGCTGAAATAACGGGTTTGATTCTCTATGACAGTGAAAATAGTTCATTGTGTAGCTTTGCATTTATACAAATAAGCTTCCAATAACCCATTTTAAAATAAGTAAACTTTAAAGTATGATTATTCACTTTTAACACGACTAATACTACTTCATAATTATATTTTAAGTTTTAAGTAAAAGAAACAGATTAATGTTTTCCCAAACAATTTAATTTCTTGTGGTGTGAACGCCTTTTCCAAGCTAACAAAGCACGATTATAATTAATGATACTTGTCATAAAACATTAAAATCAGCTCACTTTTTAACACTGTATTCTTTATGTAGTCTCTTAGGGATTTTCAAGAATTGAAAGGGTATATAATAATAGCATTCTAATCACACTATGTTCACCATAACCATTGTACTGTCGTACTGTTTTGCTTTTCCGAAAGAAGATCCTTCTTGATTATGTTACAAACTGTTGCCTGGAACACATAGACGACTCTTACTACTGGTCTTTGTGTTTGTGAATTCTCACCTGTTAAAAGATGCAGCACTTTGCTTACACGGCTGGGTAAAATTTGTTGCAAGTCTCTTTCTGGAAGGTGTTTATGTCCCAAGATGATCCATATTCCTTTCTTTTTCAATGACATGAAGTGCAAGGGATATCCCCGTCTTAACTCTAAACCCACGGTTTGAACACTTTTACAATGTGAGTGTATGAATATTTTCGCGTTGGAAAGGGCTGTTTTCATTTTTCGGTATCATCACACTACCTATGACATGTCAGAAAATGTCAAAATATAGTTCTGATACACACTGTTCCACCGCGACTTTATATCGGCTGTGGTTATCATGTACTTGTTGATATGAATTTTCAAAACTGTTTAAAAAGAACGTACTTAACCCTCAATATACTTGGATACTCTTAAAATGCGCAGAGCAGTCAAAATACCGACTTGCTTGTTTTCAAGTGTAAAGTTACACGATGGGCCATCTGCACTTTGCTAATGACAAGTGTAGAAACCCGATATTTGACGTTATGAGCCATCAAGCGTATCGCTGAGCCATCTGGGTGCAAAAACATTGCTGAACTATTGACTAGGACTGAAAAACTAAATAAGTCACAAAAGGTTTATGCTATTGGAGAATCATAAAATACTCAGTTTGTTTTTAGCGAAAAGCTACATAATGAGCTATTAGTCTTGTACCATCGCAGGTATCAAAAACCGAATCTTTGCGTTATGTGCTCTCAAGTTTACCGCTGAGCCAGTGGGGTGGTTCTTATATAGGAGAATAAAATTACTGCATTATTGTGTAACTAGCTGGAGTACCCTTCCTCTGCACGGAAGTTGTGTAAATTAATGATTAATGAAATGTTATCTTAAGACATGAAAAGTTGCTTCCCATATATGTAATTGTAAAAAACGCAAAAATACCCATAAAAACTGCAAAACAGAAAATGTGAAACCGCAAGTTTGCATGGATCCAACAAACCTTCTTGCCAAATTTGGGGAAGATCCATCAACAAGAGGTGAGGTAGTGGTAAAAAACGCCCATAAAAATAGCAAAACGCAAAATACAAAACTAAATATTTGGTTGTATCTCCTGATGGACCTGATGAACCTCCATACCAATTTTGGTGAAGATCCATCTACACCCTGCGAACATGGACATACAACAGAGAGTACTATTATATTTATATAGATCACGAAATAACTACACAACTCGTAAAAACACTGTTACATGTATTAGAAAATACGGAGAAAGAACAGATACGTTACTGTACTAAAGGTTAATAATGTTTATTGGTTTTTGGAATTTTCGTTTAAAGCTACACAAGAGTTATTTCTTCATAGTCGTCCCAAAATTTGAACTGATAAACAAGAAGGAAGTCAACAGCACAGACTTCCAACTCTTGGACTACTCTTGTCTAAACAAATAGTGGGATTTGATAGTCACTCTTAAAACGCACCCACCCACAGCCCCAAAGTGCAGAACATTTTTTTTTTGTTTTTTTCACGGCAACGTCTGGTGAGCAATGAAACTTCAGATCCATGGTCAGGGTACGCAAACCGATAAAACATACTCGACAAGGGTAATCACGAAATAATAAAAAGAAGTAAGAAAATAATTCTGTTATAATGTATAATTATAAAACACTCAGGTAAAAACAGTTACTTTACTATAGATATTTAAAAATAAACTCAGAAACGACAACAAAAATGTTATATTTTAGCACAACAAAATATTTTACCATTTGATGTTTACGTTTGTTTGTTTTAAGTGCAAATCTGCACAACGGGCTATATGCACTGTGCCCATTGTAGGAATTGAACACTGAAACTTACCGCTTGTCCACAGATACTTAAGACAGGTGTAATTCCTATAAGTCGTTATAACTCAGTGTTAAATCATGAATCGAAAGATATATTCTAACTGTTCCTTATTTTGAGCTGGTAGACTAAAGGGAAGGCAGCTAGTCAACAGCACTCACCGCTTACTAATGAGCTAATACATAAGATATATTTGTTTTCGTCTATATCAACAGGCAAGTTTGTTTGTTTTGGATATTTACACAATATCTATGTAAGCTAACTGTTCCTTATTTTGAGCTGGTAGACTAAAGGGAAGGCAGCTAGTCAACAGCACTCACCGCTTACTAATGAGCTAATACATAAGATATATTTGTTTTCGTCTATATCAACAGGCAAGTTTGTTTGTTTTGGATATTTACACAATATCTATGTAAGGTAACTGTTCCTTATTTTGAGCTGGTAGACTAAACGGAAGGCAGCTAGTCAACAGCACTTACCGTCAACCGCTTACTAATGAGCTAATCTAATTAAAGAGTGAGATTTGACCGTCACTGTTATGTCGCACCCATGACTCCATTACTGCAAAGCGGGATTTTGCAGCAACAGGACGCGAACCATTGAATTTCAGATTGATATTCCGGCACTCTAGCTAGTAGGTCATATCATGCCAAAATAGATAGAACAGTCTAAGTGTTATATTTTTTGTAGAATTTAGTAGTAAGATAGAATAGCAAAATACGCTTTCATTGGTTAATCATAAACTATTTAGACACAAAATTAATATATATATTAAATACTCGTGAAAAATTACCGTACTACAGCTTAAATTTTGGGATAGGACAGTAAAGAGAAGATATTGATCAAAGGAAAAAATAGAACGATAAAAAATACAGAATATATATGTATGTATATATATGTGTGTGTGTCACGAGAGAGTGAATGTTAAAGATAAAATTAAAATATATAGTATATGACGATAGACTAGAGTGAATGTCAAAGATAAACAGAAAATGTATTGTATATCACGATTGAGTGAATGATAAAGTTAACAAAAAAGAAGAAAGATTGCATGTCCATTAGAATATTTGATAAAATAAACAAAAGATGTAAAGTAGAATAAGAAAAATGATAAAAAAGATAATATATGTTATGTAGTAAATATAAGCCAGGATGGAAAAATGCGTAAGAAAAGGCAATAAGGTAAAGCCCCCATTTTATCAAATAATGAAGGTAAAAAGAGTGGAACAATAACCTTCAAAATTAAGAACTAAAACTAATAAAAATAGTAATCCAGAAACACGGAGAACGTTTCGATAGATAGGTAGATTTTCTAGTTTGGAGAGTATAGCAAAAGCAAGTTACACATAATATTATGGCTGTACTGGTGCTGAGAGTACGTGAAGAGTTGAACATATTGCATTTACATTGATTCTGTGAATATAGTAAATAAATACCACCCTTGAATATAGGGTTTCTAAAAATACCGTTATCGTGAGCTACATAATACCCAAATACCTGTTTTGGTTCTGAGGGTACAGCAGAAATGAACCATAAGACATAGCAATTATACTGGGATCTGAGAGCATAGTAGAAATGATATAGATAACAGTCAGTGACTCTATTATATCTCATAGAAATGAGATAAATAACTGGATCTCTCAGGTAATAACCTAGCTGTACTTAACCTACTACTACATTAAAGAGGAACAATACTAGATCCGACTAGCTGTACTTAACCTACTAGTATATTAAAAAGTACCAATACTAGACACGACTAGCTGTACTTAGCCTACTAGTATATTAAAGGAACAATACTAGACACGACTAGCTGTACTTAACCTGCTAGTATATTAAAGAGGAACAATATTAGACACGACTAGTTGCACTTAACCTGCTAGTATATTAAAGGAACAATACTAGACACGACTAGCTGTACTTGGCCTACTAGTATATTAAAGGAACAATACTAGACACCACTAACTGTACTTAACCTACTAGTATATTTAAAAAGAACAATACTAGACACGACTAGCTGTACTTGGCCTACTAGTATATTAAAGGAACAATACTAGACACCACTAACTGTACTTAACCTACTAGTATATTTAAGAAGAACAATACTAGACACGACTAGCTGTACTTGGCCTGCTAATATATTAAAAAGGAACAATACTACATATCACTAACTGTACTTGACCTGCTAGTATATTCAAGAGGAACAATACTAGACACCAGTAGCTTTACTTAACCTGCTAGTATATTAAAGAGGAACAATACTAGACATCACTAGCTGTACTTGACATGCTAGTATATTAAAGAGGGACAATACTAGACACGACCAGCTGTATTTGACCTATGAGTACATTAGAGAAGAACTACAATAAACCCTAATAGCTGTACTTGATCTGCATCATAGAGGAAAAATTTTAAGCCTAATTAGCTATAATTGACTTGAGAATATATTAAATTGGAACTACATTAAATTGTACTAGCTGTATTTCACTTAAGAATAAATAAACATATAGATATTTGACCGATTTATTATACTTGACTGGAGAATAAAGTACGAGATAGATTTGTTGAGTCATACTTGCTGTATGTGTTTTGAGAGTACAAAGGAAAGGATGCATTGGCATTTAACGATGTTAAGTTTTAGAGAGATAATAGAAGACTGGTATTTAAGGCATGTGAAGGTTGGTTACTGTTTAGTATTTATGGTTATTAGACGAAAACCGACTAGTTATGACAGATCTATTGTAACAACTTGATTCACCGACTAGTTATGACAGATCTATTGTAACAACTTGATTCACCGACTACTTATGACAGATCTATTGTAACAACTTGATTCATCTTTGATGACGAGGAACCCACTTTGAGACTAATAATGGCTGGAGACGGCTTGAATGGGTAATGAAGAAAAACTTATATTAAAGTTTTTCTTCATTACCCATTCAAGCCGTCTCCAGCCATTATTAACTTGATTCATCGACTACTTATGACAGGTCTATTGTAACAACTTGATTCACCGACTACTTATGACATATCTATTGTAACAACTTGATTCACCGACTACTTATGACAGATCTATTGTAACAACTTGATTCGCCGACTAGTTATGACAGATATATTGTAACAACTTGATTCATCGACTAGTTATGACAGATCTGTTGTAACAACTTAATTCATCGACTAGTTATGATAGATCTATTGTAACAAGTTATTTCACCGACTAGTTATGACAGATCTATTGTAACAACTTGATTCGCCGACTAGTTATGACAGATATATTGTAACAACTTGATTCACCGACTAGTTATGACAGATCTATTGTAACAACTTGATTCACCGACTAGTTATGACAGATCTATTGTAACAACTTGATTCGCCGACTAGTTATGACAGATCTATTGTAACAAACTTGATTCACCGACTAGTTATGACAGATGTATTGTAACAACTTGATTCACCGACTAGTTATGACAGATCTATTGTAACAACTTGATTCACCGACTAGTTATGACAGACCTATTGTAACAACTTGATTCACCGACTAGTTATGACAGACCTATTGTAACAACTTGATTCAGGTTGTATTTCTTACCTTTTATGAGCAAGAAGAATGTTCCAGATGAAGTTCTATTACAAGCCCGGAATGTTTGGAAAGTGAGAGCTGAATATTTCCAACCGCTTTTGCTCCTTCTGGTCTCGACTAGTGTTTTCGTTCCCAAGCACGTTTGCGTTACGTTCTCCACTTATATTCACCTTCAACTGCGTACGTCGTTGCTATAGCAATATACGTTTTCGCCGCCAAGCGATAACGTAAGAGAAAATTATATAGTACAATTTTTTACAATTGGATATTACAAAACTATATATAAAGATGAGAATAGTCGTTACCGTTGAAGTTATTTTTTTTAGCAAATGTTCTTGTGTTTGGTAGAAAATCTTTTCACGTTTAACTTATCTGCATAGTATACTAATCAGCTTATAAGATACGAAAGTCGTAAGTTTTTAAGATTTTTGTTGTTTGTTAATTAATCTTTCTTAGGAAATGACCAACGTCTTGGTTACTTGTTTTCTTTTAATTAGGAATATAATCATCTTTATACAACTTGGTTAAAATGTAAGAAACGTGATGAACATTTCATTAGATAACTTCCATGGCGATCTGGCAAAATGTAAATTTTTTTTTATTAGTGCTCTAATTTAAGACCTAAACATTTTCACTTCTCGCCACGAAAAGCTTGCAGTAAAAACATAACTTATTAATATATTTCACTCCACAGGTTAGATTTGTTATCATACAGAAATAAAATGTTTGCGCTCAGAATAATAAGTTTTAACAACAAAGTTTGGCTTGCCTTCAGCGCCACCTAGGCTCCTTTTTCAACGCAATCTAGGAAGAGTTTCTTGTCCAACAAAACGTCTGTCTCAAAAACATCGGTTTGCTACCACGCAACTTAGTCCAGCCTGATTGGATCAGTAGAAGATAAAAACAAACAATGATGTATTTCGTGCAAGTATCAACCAATATTGATTGACCTTCGACATTTCATACAAGCATGTTAGCTTATTCTGAACCTCTTCTGTAAATGATGGATTCGATGGCTTCTATAGATCCCATAAGTACTTTTGAATAAAACATTGACATTAGATATATCTGTCTATCTGTGCTTGTTTCTTTATTTTTCAGCTAAATAAAGTAATTTATCTGTAAATTTTAACCTTGATATTTAAAAGATTAGTTCCCCGTATGTGTTACATTGTGTTGTGTTGAGATGCTTTTTTGGTAAATGAGATATAACTATATTCTTTACAGACGTTGAATGTCAACTATTTTCTGCTGTTCGGTTTATTAGGTAATGTCCTGTGAAAACTAGGATTATTTATCATTATTGAATCATGTAAAGCTAATTATCAGTTAGTTACTATTCGATTATTATTTAATACTAATTACCTATTTGCTTAGATCTGTTGTTTTGAGTCAAAGATCGAGGTATTTATTTATCTGAACTTTTGGGTTTCCTCGATCAAAGATCCACCCTCTTCAACAGCGTTAAACGAAAACGTCGTAAAAAAATGAAGAAACACACATCAGTTCGACCCTCGTTGACAATGAATGTCCTGAAGTTGAATAAATATTCACCAATACGGCCCTAATTGACAATGAACGCCCTGAAGTTGAAGAAACACACATCACCACAACCCTCATTGACAATGCACGCCCTGAACTTGGAGAAGATTACAGACACTCAGCTACATATCGTAAGTCGGAGTTTTATCTGGACAAATATACAGAGGATACGCAAACAGCATAAAGTCAGAACATAAGCCATAGCGTCAGAGTTAATACGCTGATAAACAAATTAAAGACAGATTAGACATAAAAACACATGCATATCGTAAGTCGGAGTTTTATCTGGATAAATATACAGAATATATGCAAACAGCATAAAGTCAGAACAGAAGCCATAGTGTCAGAGTTAATACGCTGATAAACAAATTAAAGACAGATTAGACATAAAAAACACATACATATCGTAAGTCGGAGTTTTATCTGGACAAATATACAGAGGATACGCAAACAGCATAAAGTCAGAACAGTATTCAGAAGTCATAGTGTCAGAGTTAATACGCTGATAAACAAATTAAAGACAGATTAGACATAAAAACACATACATATCGTAAGTCGGAGTTTTATATGGACAAATATACAAAGGATACGCAAACAGCATAAAGTCAGAACAGTAGCCATAGTGTCAGAGTTAATACGCTGCTAAACAAATTAAAGACATATTAGACATAAAAAAACACAATCCACAACGCACCAATACAGTGGAGAAATAAAAAGTCAGGAGCATATTGGACAAACAAAATGTAAATTCGATCTACTTGCAATTGGCTATCATGCAAAGAAAAAGACCATACAATATAATTTAATAATAAGATAATGGGATATGAACTACACACGAGAAAAACTAAGATAAAAGAAAAGCTTTACATTTAACCATCTACCAAGTAGAATAAACGTCAGTTAAAACTAGTTGTCCGTCTGGAAACTATTAAGTAATTAGTTCATTCAAGTCCCAACGGAATAATAGATCGGGAAAGTGGATGACATCACACCACCTGTTCTAAGAAAAAGTTCCAAGATCGATTTATTTGTTTGGTTAATAACAAAACCACATTAAACTTCTGTCGTGTCCACCGCGGGAATCGAACCCCTGCTTTTTGCGTTGAAAGTATGTAAACTTACCGCTGACCCACAGGGAGACTTCAGGATCAACTTCTGCTTCTTGCCACCAAAACCGATAGTTTTCAAAATTTCCCTGAATACGGCAGCAGCCGAAACGTATAGAATATTAAACTAGTTAACGTATAATAATAATATTAATTAACTAGTTATTAGACTTAGCTGAACGTACAAACTATTAGTCATTATCTTAGTATATTCTTTTATTTTATATTTGCAATAATCGCGTGGCTTTTTTGGATGTATTTACATGGAGTTTTCTCAGTTTACAGCAGATGAATTAACATGCTGTTTCAGACAAAACATTTTTTTTTGTAAAATTAGTGGTATGTGGAGATGCATTTTGATCTAGTTGTTCATTAGTCCCACAGCCTAAAACCTCTTCTTTGGGTAGCTCAATAATCTCACCATTCTGAATTCCCAAACTCCCTTAACCTCGTCATCATGAGTTTTGTAACAGTAACTTATTTTCTGAACAGCTCCATAACCTTGCCATTGTGAGTTTTGCGACTATAATCTATTCCATGAGTAGCTCCATAACCTCGCATTGTGAGTTTTGTAACTGTAACCTATAACCTGAGGAACTCCATAACCTCACCATTTTTAGTTCCATAACTGTAAACATCTCTTCCCAGGGCAACCCCATAGCCTCGCTACCATCATCTCCGTAAGTATAAACTCTTCCCTGACCAGCTTTATAACCTCGTTGTGAATTCCGTAACTATAACCTCTTCCTTGAATAGCCCCAAAACATCACTGTCATAACTTTCGTAGCTGTAACCTCTTACCATATCGTCGGCATTGTGAGTTTCATAACTTTTACCTATTCTCTGAGCAGCACCATGACTTCGCCATTTGGATTCGGTAGCTTTAAACTTTTCACTTAGCAAGACCGCAACATCACCGTTATGAATTCTGTACCTGTTACATTTTCTCAGAACAGTTCTATAAACTCGCTATTGTGAGTTCTGTAACCATAACCTTTTCATAGAGCAGCTTCATAGCCTTGCCATTGTGAGTTCTGTAACCATAACCTTTTCATAGAGCAGCTTCATAGCCTTGCCATTGTGAGTTTTGTAACTGCATCCTCTTCACATCGCAGCTCAAAAACTTCACTATTGTGGATTATGTAGTCTCTTCCCCGAGCAACCCCATAACTCGCTATTGTGAGTTCTGTAACCATAACCTTTTCATAGAGCAGCTTCATAGCCTTGCCATTGTGAGTTCTGTAACCATAACCTTTTCATAGAGCAGCTTCATAGCCTTGCCATTGTGAGTTTTGTAACTGCATCCTCTTCACATCGCAGCTCAAAAACTTCACTATTGTGGATTATGTAGCCTCTTCCCCGAGCAACCCTATAACTTCGCCATTGTGCGTTCTGTAACTTCAACTTATTCTCTGATCCTCTTCATAACCTCGTAGATTCGTATTCTATAACTGTAACTTCTTCTCTAAGTAGCTTCATAACTTCATCACTGTGTGTTCTTTAACTGTAACCTCGTCATTATGTATTCTGTAACTTCTTACCTGGAAAACTCCGTGATTTATAACCTCGCCTACTTAATTTCATAACTTGTACATTTTTCATCAGATAGCTCTATAAGTTATAGCTGTTAATTGTAGTTATCACTAATCTCTCTGCTAGATGATTCCATAATGTGTATCAACACTCTTGCTTACTTCTATAACCACTAAACTTTCTCTTGGTTAATACAATGATTTTTATCCTCTACTTTGGTTTGCTCCAGAACTTCTTAAATATCTAACATTAGTTCGATAATTGTATCTAAGTTTTCAACTATTAAGTTTTATCATTTACGGATTTATTATAATTTTTACGATATTTCCTGTTATGAATTTCCTTAAAAGTTGCTATTATTATTGATGTTTGTTGTGGTAGAATATCTATTATAATTCATATTTAACCCACTCATAGACACTGTAGGTTTAACAGAAGCTCAGTAGCTCAGAGGTGAGCTTAATGGCTTGTAACGCTAAAATTCTAGATTTGGTCTCTAAGACAGCCTCCACCACAGGCACACCAACGACCAGTTTTGCGCTTAACAACAAGCAACTAAGATGATATATATATGAAACCTAGATCGACATAACAATTGAATTTTATATCTATTTTTATTATTTACATCAATAATCTAAAGTTCAGGTTGATGTTATAATGAAAAAAAATCAGTGGAGGAATAAATGTGGTCCTACGTTAATCTACAATTTCTGTCTAGATCAAAACATGCTTTATTTTATGGACTTGGAGAGTGGAAGATGCAATCTAAGTGCCATGTGTTCATTTCTTTAAGGGATTCCCTTGGAATATATTATCAGAATATAGGGTGGTTAAAAAAACAAAAAGATTTAACCAATTACCCCTTGTAGAAAATTATTATTACAAAACTAATCCTTTTTTCTTCAGAGGGGGGGGGGTAACGTATTAGAAACTTTTTTGTTAATCAACAGAAGCTGTACAGAAAGTTCATTAAGATAACACTAAACACTCTCGGTCCCGAGGTGAGAATAGAAGTTGATTACACAAATACTAATTTGTTTTTTTTTATCCTTTGGACTTGTTCCTCTCTAGAGATAAACATTCGGATTTTGTTGGATTTTCTGTTTCCTCGATCCAAACTTTTCTGACAAAATCTGCGAAGAACCGGTAAGGGTTTGTTTGTCTTTCACTTGAAAGTCCAGTTATGCTACCTAACTGCTTTAATCCGGGGTTTGTAGTAAAAACTGAAAACAGAACAAGTATCGATCTTATGCAACGTAGTGCTGGTGCTTGTACTGGTGTCACTAGTGAAACACCGTAAAATGTGGCATACACAGTTCCTTATGATAATGAAACCCTTACTTTGGACTTTTAACCTCCATAACTTGCGAGCTTATAAGGTATGTCTCAACACAATCAAAATTACTCTGTTTATTAATTTATGTTCTTTACCTTCTTTTAAGCCACGTCCAATGCCATGTTTCGTTTCATTTCTTTGTCTTTATTTAATAGCTATTACACGGTCTTGGCCAAAATGTTTGTGTATCTTATAACAAATAAGATCATTATTATTAAGATAGAATACAAATATACTTAGTGCTTTCAAACTGATAAATGCATGTTATATTAACAACTACATGTGTAACTTGTATAATGAGATAGGTTCTATGGACATCATGAACGATTTATTAGAACAGCAAACAATTTTATCAGACACCTGTAGAAAGATGTGTAATCCATCATTTTACCTATCACAACAAAACCTTAATAAAACATATATAATGACAAATTATAACATCAGATTATTATAATTAGCATCTGTAACCTTATATCAGTTCATGTTAAACATTCAGTACTTGGTTGGTCCTCCACGTACTCTAATAACCTCCACAAGGTGACGTGGCATGCTGTCAATGAGGTTATTGATGTAATCCACCGTGATTTAATCTCAACTTGTCGCTAGAAGTCGCTACAATTTAGCTCCAGTAGTTGGTTTAGGTTCGTGGTTAGTAATTATCCTGATCAGTTCTTCCCAACAGTTCTCAATGGGATTACAATCTGGATACTTTGCTGCCCAAACATGTACTGCACCATTTCCTATGTGTTCCTTGTAGAAAAAAACAGTCTTCCTTCATCTGTTCTCCAAGCAAACGACGAACTCGAATTCTACCATCAGGTTAAACAAGCCGAACACAGAACTCATCTGAAAAGATGACATGTCGCCAGTGTCCTAACTGTAAGTTGGCATGTTGTCTTGTCCAAGTAACACGGTGATGGTGGTCAATTCTGGCTCATATCGGTTTGCAGATAACCCTTACTTAAAAAATAACCTTGTTTGGTCAGTCTCCTATTCCCCCGTTCTTCTGGATACCCTTGACGTGCTAATCTGGTTTAAGCACCGTCATCTCGGGCTGTATGTTTTTGGCGTCTACCAGTAGACTTTCCTGTAACGACATTTCCTGTAGTCCGATGACGTTTCAGGATTTTGGATACAGTACACTGGGGGTATTTTTACTGTTCTGGCAATGTCCGTTTGTTTTATACCATCTCTGGACAGTCAAACAATTTGACACCCTATCACTTCTGCCACGTGACGAGGCATGACTCGTCATCAAATACAGAGAAATAGTCTGAACAAAGCATTAATCTGTCGCGAAAAATATTATACCAAGGGCACACCCTTTTATAAAAACAGGTGTGTATGTGTGTTTTGACAAAATATAACATCAGATTACTATAAATGGCGTCTGTAACCCTATATCACTTCATATACTGACCAGAATAACAACTCGTACATTTTTGTCCAATCATACGCTACCTTCTCTGTTACTACTCAGCCAGTTGCTCAATAACTACTCCGTGTATGTCGACAATGAAATCAATATAAAACAGTGTACTTTAATGTGACTGATTTTTTCATTCTAACTTTGTGATTTTGCTATGTTTACATAATCGATGTATTTTTGTTCTGCCCCTCCCAGTAGATCAGCGGTAAGTCTCAGGGCTTATAACGCTAAAAATAGGGTTTCGATACCTACGGTAGACTTAGCACAGATAACCTGTTGTTAAGCTTTGTGCTTAATAACAAACAAGTTTTTGTTTTGAATCTGAAAATTAATGAAGTAATGAAGATATAATGCTTTGAGACAACCAGATATTGATTTATTCAAGGCTTCCCGTATTATATATATATATATATGTATATGTGTGTGTGTATATAATCTTATTTTGCAAAGTAAATAAAATATTGTATTTCCTTCTGTTAGTCACGAACATCTTATTTTTTGCTTTTTGGAAATAATGAAACAATCATTTCAAGTTCATGTGGGAGTTCAGGAATAGCTTATGTCTGTTTCAGTTGAAAAGTTTTATTGAAAGCTAAAAAATAGAAACAACAAGGTTATTGTATCATCCTAATTAGTCTGTATATCTGACACCATCATGCCAATTACAACAATGCGTGTTTTATTCTCCTGAAGAGAAAAGACCTATTGATTATCAAGATTTCTCGATAAGTTTAATGACTATTCAATAAATTTCAGTAAAATCTTCCTTATTCTAAGTTTTAGTGCATTCGAAAAACATCAATTCTGTTGTTCGAAACTGACACACGCACCTGCCCCACGTGGAGGGGGGGGGGGAGTAGTGCTAGCAATATTTCCGGAATACCTCTTTTATTGTCGAAGATATCGTAATAAAAATGGCCCATTTGACAAAAAACAGTTTAAGTTTTCTTCTGCTATAACTAGTTAACTCGGGCAGCACCATACTCACAAGCGCTACATAATAATTACGACAAAATACTCACAAGCGCTACATAATAAATAATTTCAAAAGTCAGTAGACCTCGTCAGCACTGGATCTAGCAGATAGTGTGGTTGAAATATTTTTATACATTCTTCTCAACTTTCGCTGACAAGTTCTTAGAATTCAGGAAACCGGTGGATATAATATTGTGAATATGATCAAACTTTACTTTGTGAGGTAAGAAATGCCTAAATTCATGAAAGTAGTATTCTCTATCAATCAGAATAGTATTGAACAAAACGTCATATCTCGGTTAACCTAACTCCTTTGTGACTTATACTGATTAACATTTCTGTAGGCTTTTTAAAAAGTTTTTATTATTGTTCAGTCCGGGGAGTTTTGACGTAGTGTAATAGGCGTGGCTTAAAGACCAAAACGTTTTTGAAAGTTTAGGAAACGATTTTGGTAATATAAAACGCAAGATAGGCTGTAAAAAGAGAATGATTGATTATTGAGATTGGTTGGCCAGTTTAGTCGCTACTGCCAGCCAGTTTGTCAATTATTTCAATTTTTTGAATTTTAAGTTGTATTTGTGTCAAAGTACAAAAGAGAAGGGAAACTGTCGAACGTACAAGAAAAGTTAGCAAGTAAAGGAAAATGTTATTATCGAGCATCTAGGTCTACCAGCGAGCATTAGTTAAGTCAACCTATAGAATTTATAGTCTAAGAAATAAAATACTTTTGTTAACATTAAAAGGACTGAACATTGCATTCTTCCTTTTACCGAATAACTCGAAAGAAATCATCCAACAATAGAAACTGTTACAACAACACGTTATTTGTAAGATTGTTTTTTCTCGAAAAGTCTCCCTTTTTTCGTTAAGAATAATGAAAAACCTGGGTATAATATACTTCAGATTTGAGCTCATTTTTTAAGTTTTCCAAACCGTAATTACCTCAAATACATGGAATTTTTAATAAATTTGAAACGCAATATAATTTAATTCGCAGACGAGAAGGACATTTTAGTTTTACGAACCAGAAAGAAGTTTAGTTTGTTTGGAATTAAGC
>NW_013671009.1:0-16199 GCF_000517525.1 Limulus polyphemus | reverse complement strand
TTACTAAAGAAGAAAGTAGTATTGGCCCATTACTTACCAATTTTACATTTTGTTGAAAAAAAAACATTTAATTACTTATCCCGATTAATTATTTTTAATTATTTCATTTTTTGTGTTAATTTTAACTCAAATATTAGTCTTCTTTTTTGTTTCAATAAAATATTTTGGTCATGAATTTCGGGGCTGGTGAGAAGCGGTTCCAATCCTTCTGCTGCCATTAAATATTTCCCATACATTAAGTTGTGGGTGTGAAGTAAGATAAACAACCAATCCCTTAGAATAGAAGACCAGTGTTAGGGTGCTGTTGTCTGGCTACCTTTCCTGTAGTTAGTAGATAATTTCTACATAGATTAAGTTTTTAAATGTTGAACCTAAAAATGAAAAGAAACTAATAAAGTGAATATTTATTGAAATTTCATTAAATATTGTTTTTCTCAAGACATATATAACGAGCTCGACAGGATTTACTTTTTTCTTTAGCTATTTGTGTAACTTTCAAGCAATAGACTAGAGAGAAGGCAGCTAGTCAATACCATCCATCATCAACTCTAGGGATGCTCTTCACTGGTCAAATAGCGAAATTTGACTGAGCGCGTTATGACAGTGAGTCATAAGTGTGAATCCTTGGATTCACTGTTCGAGTGCTCGACAATAAAGTCTTCCAGTCCATCAAGACACTCTTGTAGTGTGCTTGTCGTCACGACAATATTATTAATATATTTTTTATTTTTGTTTTTCGACATTGGACATCTTGACCTTGCATCGTTATCGTCTTATCGAAATTGTTACATGGTTTTGTCTATAATTTCTAAAGTAGGGAAACGTTAGGGTAACACCCACAACAAATCGTACAGTAACAATGTGATTGTTCATCTATCAGCTTATGATTTAAGAATTATTAGCTACAGATTCTGCGTCAACAGCTGAAGTTGATACTGTTGTTATTTTCTAATTAGGTGCAATCGACGTTTAATTTGGTAAATATTCAGTAATACATGAATATTTAAATAGCTGTGAATTTATTAGTAAATTACAACCATTTTAAATGGTTAACAAAGAAACTGAGATTGTGTTTGAAATCTTTGTCATTTGGTTTACTCTATGTCGTCAGTCACTAATAAAATTTAAATTGCAAAATTTGGTGAAAATTAACCTAAGGAGAAATATTTTCCAAGTATAAGAAACTTTAAACTGCATACAAGATTCAATGCGTATAAGATAATTTATAGTTATTGTGAATTTGTCAACATATATGATCTAAAAATGGGCTTTCTTTTTGTTTTGTAAAAATTTTACCCAAAAAATAGTTCTGAAAAACATAATACCACTTTTTCACGCGAAAGAAAAATATGGAACAACGTTTTGAGCAATTATTTTTCTACCATATTCTTGAAAACATCGTAGAGAAAAGATGAAGTGAAAGTTTAAAATAGTTATTTTTGTTTCATCCTGACCACTGAAACTGTCGTTGGCCATGAACAGATTCGAGAAGTTTTTATAAAGTCGGACAAACCGAAAAAGAGATACTCTTCTTTGATTAAATTATAGTGATTCTCAGCAGCACTAGATGGTGCTCAGCACCGACTAAATAAGGGATGGTGTTTGTTTGTTGTTAAGCGCAATGCTACATAATGGGAATGGGCTGGCTATCTATAATCTGCCCACTGTGGGTATCGAAACGAGATTTTTAGCGTTATATATCCTCAGATTTACCGTTTTAGTCACTTAAATGAGGACCAGTGGACGATAACTGCTGTCATTGCAGTTCCGTTTGGTCTTAAATAAGAACAAACAATTCTTTAAAAGAAAAATTGTTACAACTCTCGAGAGGAATAAATAGAAAAATAGCAGACTTAAAAGAAAATCTGATGTTAACGATGCTCATTAATCGCGCACAGTTTTTCTCGTAACGTAACAGAAATGTTGTGTGGAAATAAATTCGTTCGATTAAAGAAAAATTCTTGTTAGTTTCACGTTCAATTGAAAGTAAAAGTGCAACAATAGAGATATTTCTAAGCAAGGATTCTTGTTGAATCAGAAAAGATAAAGTGGAAATCTATGAAAAGTTCAATTACAGATTGTCAATGTGTACCTAAGACTAATCTAAAATTCGCTACTTTAAAGTCCCAGTATTCTACTTTATTGTTAAATCATTTGGTAATAAAGGTGATGTAAAATCCCACATAACCATTCATCTCGTTTGTTTCAATTTTATCCCAAGTTCTATTACATTGTTGGTTCGTTGTTACATCAAGCATTAATTAACTTTCTTTGTTAAATGTTACATTGCCTACTGTGCAACTTTCTTTGCTCACTGAAACTTTACATGTTGTGTAACATTGTTGGTTCGTTGTTACATCAAGCATTAATTAATTTTCTTTGTCAAATGTTACATTGCCTACTGTGCAACTTTCTTTGCTCACTGAAACTTTACATGTTGTGTAACATTGTTGGTTCGTTGTTACATCAAGCATTAATTAACTTTAGTTGTTTAATGTTACATTGCCTACAGTGCAATTTTCCTTGCTCACTGAAACTTTACATGTTGTGTAACATTGTTGGTTCCTTGTTACATCAAGCATTATTTAACTTTATTTATTTATTGTTACATTATCTACAGTGCAATTTCCCTTGTTCACTGAAACTTTACATGTTGTGTAACATTGTTGGTTCCTTGTTACATCAAGCATTATTTAACTTTAGTTATTTATTGTTACATTATCTACAGTGCAATTTCCCTTGCTCACTGAAACTTTACATGTTGTGTAACATTATTGGTTCGTTGTTACATCAAGCATTATTTAACTTTCTTTGTTTAATGTTACATTGTCTACTGTGCAACTTTCCTTGCTCACTGAAACTTTACATGTTGTGTAACATTGTTGGTTCCTTGTTACATTAAGCCTTATTTAACTTTCTTTGTTTAATGTTACATTGCCTACAGTGCAACTTTCCTTGCTCACTGAAACTTTACATGTTGAGTAACATTGTTTATTCGCTGTTTTACCATAAAGTCATAGTAGCTGAAGATGACTTCTTCCCTATCAAAATTTATATTTGTGTCCCCTAGTCACACCATTCTCGTTGTTACGTACAAAAATGAATGATTCATCAATGCTAGCAATCCCCTTATCAGTCTTAAGCACCTCAATCTAATCCCCTCTTATCAAGAGAAAACAAGATCAGAGATCTTAACCTCTTCTCGTATGACAAACTTTTCATCTCAAGTATCATTCCAGTATCCCTCTTCTGAACCTTACAACAATTCAATGTCCAAAGAGCCCAAGACGGAACACAGTATTCCAAACGTGGCCTAACCAATAACTAATACAATGACATTATACCATCTTTAGACTTTAATCAGTATTTCTCTAGATACAACCTAAAATCCTATTTTACTTATCACTAGAAACAGCACATTTTTCGGGGTGGCTTAACAGACTGATCAATCAGAACAGGATGATCTTTTTCTTCCATAAAACTTTTTTTGGCAAGAACTAGTCAGGAAATATCTGTCTACGTTATAGAATGTATGAAAATGCCCTCAATTTTATTTATTAATTTTCTCGCAGTCTATTAAAATCAACATTACTTATTTCATTTAGATATAGATTTTTAAAAAATGTGTAATTTTCTTATTTAAGTATAATTTTTTCTCTAGTGAAAGCCGAAACAATAATGCTAAGGAGAAAGTAATAATTGTGAATGATTTCACATCATATATTTAGTATTATTCGTTACAGTATGCTCATATTATCACGATTACATACCCGAATTGAAACGTTTTTCTTCAACGAACAAAGTCAAAATCTCTCGCTGGGTCCCGGTAAGTCAAGGATAAATTTACGGACGTACAATGCTGGAATTTCGTGTTCGAGTCCCCTGCGGTGTACAGAACGTAAATAGCCCATTGTGTAGTTTTGGGCTTATACAAACAAACTTTCCCTCCTTTATTCGGACTCATTTCTTGAGGGTTTAATTTGCCCAAGACATCTCAGCTTCTTGTCTTCTGTGATTTTAACTATTAATACGACGTCAGGGATTTCGAGAGTACGTCATAAAATTGAGCGTTTAATCAAAGAAATGCGGCTTTCTGCTTGACCACGTTTAGTCTGAATACTTGATTGCAGAATTTCTGTCTTTTGTACCATATATACTTTATCATCTTGGTAAATGAAGATTTTGCTGGGAAAAATATAGACTATAAATGAAAATACTGTCCCACATGGAACTATAAGTTTGATAAACTGTCAAAAAAGTATACATAATCAGTTTTCTTTTGCACTTCCGTTATGTTTCTAACACCCCCCTTGGAGGATTGTTTCAAGTTTTTAATATACTTGAAGGTTTTTATAGTCAAAGATTTGTAGCACCTTTAAAGGTTTCTTCAGTCGTTAAGGGTTTCTAGCACCTTTTGAGGTTTATCATAACTTCAGATGTTACTAGCATTCTGGATAGACTTTATACACACACACATACGCTCTTTAGAGGTTTCTCCAGTTCTTAGTGTTTCTAGTATATTTGAAGATTTTTAACACCCTTTGAATTTTCTATAGGGTTTTTAGAGAGAAGCTCTTGTATCCTTTAAATGTGGTAGATGGTAACAAAAGTATGTGTATCATACATGTTTCTCTGGTTACAGGAAAGCAAATAATCTGTATGAATTAGTCCAGAATCCTGTGTTGTGAGTTCCATAGTTTCAATTATATAAAAGTAAAGCAGAAAAATGCTTCCTTCTGTAGATATATGATACCATTCATTAAGGTATCTTCAATGTGTCAATGTACAATACCATTCATTATGGTATCTTCAATGTGTCAATGTACAATACCATTCATTATGGTATCTTCAATGTATCGATCTACAATACCATTCATTATGGTATATACAATCTGTGAATGTATGATACCAGTCATTATTATATTTGAAATCAGAATGTATTCGTCCACATTAACCCTACTTCTTGCTAGTGTGTTCTACGTCTGTGAATCTGTTTTGTGGGTGGGCGCGATGTCCTTTTTTGTTTAGAGCTTTCAAATTGTGGACCATCTACGACTGTCCTTTCTTCTTAATGCGCTTTTATAAGATACCCAACAAAACTGAGTGGACAACGTTATTTTACATTTACAACCAGTATTTTGTAGTACCACGTAACTAACAGAACAAAAACGTTGAAATCGATATTATCTATCCTATCACTAAGTACTTGATTTTGCCATGTTTTGAGAAAGATTATTGAAAGGTTTTTGAAATAAAATATAATATTTAATTCAAAATGTGTTATCTCAGGCCTTTTTAAACAAATGGATCCTTTCAGTATTTCAAATAATCCCGGGAAAATATTTCCCCTCTCACATCTTGCTGACATGCGAAGTTCTCCGGAACCGTATCTCACCTTAGTGGGACTTTTGGTCTGTAAAGTGGCTGTTTAGGGAAAAACCAATCGATCGTTGATACAGTAAAAAGCTCGAATGACTTGAAGAATATTAGTATTTCCAGGTTTTTTTCGTTTAGGTTGAAATAACTGATGAGTCAAGCCATTGATAGGGCACCGTCATCATTATCCTTGTCAAGCATTTGTGGAATACAAATACTAACTGTATTAAATATGTGAAGATTTTTAAGAAGTACATTTTTATTTTATAACATATAGTATGGAGAAAGCAGCGGATTGTTATAGGAAAGCGTGGGCAGTAACTAGCGAACCGCGATACCACATAGGGAAGATGCAGGCTTGAGGCCAATAGCATTCCAATTGTGACCTCAGGGCAAGAATTCATAGCTCGCAGATGTGGTATGTTGAGAAAACTCCACTACTTAGATTAAACGCACGACGAGATGAGCCAATGTCACAAAAAACGAAGTTAATGGAACGGCGATAAAAGACAAGGGTGAACTACTCATAGTGAATAGTATTCTGTTATAGGGTTTGTCTCTATACGCCCTAAATTAATTGTCTTGGATGATTGCGCCAAAGATATTAGATAAGGACAGAAATAAGTTCTGTAAGGGCCAATAACAAATTGGATTTTGGTTAGAGTCTGATGGAATAGTTCACTTGTTGCTGGAAGATCGCACTTATACCAATCGGGTTAAATAACTACTTTTGAAAGTAGATCTACTAAACTTTTTGAACATTCGGAAAGACACGAAAAATTGTGTGTTTCCAACTTTCAACTATATTCTTCTCAAATATAACGGCCTAGATGGACCAAAATGTCCCTTTTTATCCTTTAATGCTTTATTTTATTACGATAGTTATTTACTTAAGTTCTGTAACCTGGTAGCTGTAGAGATAAGACATGGTCTTGGATCGATAAATGGTCAAAACAAAGTACCTTTTCCTATCATTACAAAATACGTGAACAAAAGTTTTTGAGAAGAGGAAAATTATGTGAATTAATTAAAACATTTCAAGATGAAAAACAAAATGGCATATATAATATTTTATTCAGCCCAATGTTAAAAAAAATGGTATATGAAATAAAATGTTTTGAATCTTGAAATTACTTACAGGGACAATTAATATAATATATTTTTTGTAAATTCGTCGAAGTATCTTACAAAAATGCGTTGTTGTTTAAATTTTTTCTATCAGTGTTTGTTTATTTAAACCAACTTAAAAAAAAGAAGATTTTTTTTTTCTATTAGCTTAGTTAAGCTAAAGTTAAATCCATCCTATTCCTAAATGGAACTTAGGAGCTCTTATTTTCAATAGCACAAACGGATGAAAATAATGGCATTTTACCCTGTACAGGATGTCAGTGCATCGCAAATTGATTAACCCCAAATTATCTGCTGGTGCTATTATACAGCAATGTAGAGTGAAGCAATTGAGGTAAAGTGTTTTGCTCAAGGACACAACAACATGGAGCAAGAAAACCTCAAAATCACAACCATCCGACTACGAGTCCAAAGCACTAGCCGTTATCCGACTACGAGTCCAAACCACTAGCCACTATCCGACTACGAATCTAAAGCACTAGTCACCATTCGACTACGACTCCAAAGCTTAGCCACTATACCATACTTTGTTAATCTCCTTTTGTACTTCTTCAGTCTTGTTATTACTGTCTTTTGGCTCTTCATAGATGTCTTTTTGAGCTTCTTTAATATCCTTTTGTATTTCACTAATGATGTTTTGTATTTCTGTCTATTTTTTAATCACTCTGTATGTTTATAAAAGATTTGTCGATATTGTCTTTAATATGATTTATTTTATATTATTCTTAACTTTGTTTAATGCAAACTGGAGTTTATTATGAGACATTTCTATAAACGTAAATAAAATCACGACCTATGTCTCCAGAGTTATAGATATAGGTCGTGGTTTTATTTTCGTTTATAGAAAGATTTATTTTTTGTTTTTTAACTCATCTTTAAAATAATTTTCTTCTACTTCGTCTCAGCTAGACGAACTATCTGATTGACTGATCAACTAACTGAAATGTTAACTAATTATTCGGCCCGGCATGGCCAGGTGATTAGGGCGCTGACTCGCAATCTGCGGGTCGCGGGTTTGAATCCTAGTCACACCAAACATGCTCGCCCTTTCAGCCGCGGGGGCGTTATAACGTAACTGTCAATCCCACTATTCGTTGGTGAAATAGTAGCCCAAGAGTTGGCGGTGGGTGGTGATTACTAGCTGCCTTCCCTCTAGCCTTACACTGCTAAATTAGGGACGGCTAGCACAGATAGCCCTCGTGTAATTTTGCGCGAAATTCAAAACAACCAACCAACTTATTACTGTTGAAATATTGTTACACTACACGAACATTCCAGACGCCAATGACTTGCTTATCACCTCTCACCAATTACAGAACTCTATGTAACCAGCAATGGCAACAATACGGATATCTAATTGCTAAAACAGTATTAGATAAAATGTGTGAAACCCAATGCATCGTTCCATTTACCAGTTGTCAACGAATTACACTAGTTTCTTACCTCATTAGTAAGTCTGAACACGAGTAAATAGAAAGAACGAGACTAGACATCACATAGTTCTGGAGTGTATGTTATATGTACGGTATTTAGTCATATAGTGATGATATATTTATATAGGAAATTCAAGAATATGTAGTATTCTTATACATTATTCAGTCAACAAACTGTTTAAAATACTAAAAACTAAACATGAAACTCAATCTACCATTTAATTTACACCTTTTTACTGGGTTATATGGTTTTGGGGGATTCCGCTCCTCATCATTAACCCTGGACAAAAGTTTTTAAAGGTATTTCAAAAGAACTGACGGGCTAGCGGGAGATTCTTCAACCAAGAAAATGAACTTCTAATAAGAGGGAGAAGTATATAAAGTATTGGTTAAGAGGTGAATTGCAAAAGTTGTGCAGTAACTAAAAAAAAATGACATGAAGAAAAGAAAAGTGTGTGATACAATATTAATGGAACAACATGATCATTTAAAATATGCCGTTGGGCCATTGTGTTGGATAAATGTAGTAAGGTAAATTAGTAATTGTTGCAGCATCGTGATCAGGATTAGTTTAGGGAAGAGTACACATTTAGAAAATAATCAGTTGGTGGAAGTAGCTTCCTGGAGGAAAAATATTTTCCTTGAGCAAATCATCAATAACAACATCTTTAGTTTTAAATGTCCGAATGATATATATCGTGGGCGATAGGTGGGAAGGATATACCATCAAACAGTTCACTAGTAAGACTATATAATTTGATGTGCAAGACCAAACGAATAACATGCCACTCTAGGATGTGGAGATGCTCATAAAAGGAAAATGAGGCTGAAGTGTGACCAAAGGTCAGACGGGAACAGATGAAGTTTTGTATGTATAAACTAAAAAGGGAAATTTAGTCCCCAGGTTGATACAGATAAACTTTTCAGTAAGTTAAGATGCTATGAAATCTTGTGACTGGGTACAGATAAATGAGCTTTGTAAGTGCCTATCAAACATAACACGAAGGTATTTAACAGTGGAAGTTTGTTTGTAATTAAACACAAAGCTACACAATGGGCTATCTGTGCTCTGCCCACCACGGGTATCGAAACCCGGATTCTAGCGTTGTAAGTCCGTAAACATACCACTGTGCCACTGGGGGAGGGGCAACAGTGAAAGAAAGATGAACGGGAATTTAATTAACATGAACACTGAAAATTCAGAGTTACAACATGGTCGAAATTTCTTTTAAGTGGGATCAAGTAATATACTGCTTCGATCTTAGTAGAATTGTTGTTGAGACTTTACTGAAGATACCAAGTAAGACAAGAAATTGGTCGATGGCGAATTGTAGAGACTTTTTAAAATGATTATGTTGGATAAGATGCATCATTAATACTTGGCGTTATTTCTGCTACATACATTATGTAAAGGCGTAGCGAGAGAATCAATCCTTGCAGAACACTCGCTAGGATACCGAATGTGCTGGAAAAGATGCTTTTTACAGAACAAACTATAGTTGTTCCTAAAGAAAGGAATTAATAAGTCTGACATAATTCAGTGGGAGGGACATTTTCCAATGCTTATAGAACAGAACTTGGCATCAGGTTGAATCAAAAGCTTTTTCGAAATCAAAAGCGGATCATAAAGGATGATGACGTGTATTGAAATGATTAGTTATTGTGTTAGAAAGATTGATCAGTTGGTCCTGATCTAAGGGCTTCTTTGGATACATCGCTATCAAGTATAGTCAATAAATGAAAGACATTTTGCGGTGCCGTTATAGATGGAAGTATGTAATACCATCTTGCCCTGGAACACTTATACTTTTACGTAATTGCTAGTCGAATATCAAATACTGTTTTAGGAACAATAATATAATTGTGACCCAGTTCATGATGAAAGTGTGGAGACAGGTCAGTTAGAGTGGGATCAGTAAAACTGGATCTGCCATTAGAGGGTATGGAGTCTGGGACTCGAAAATCTCTTTAATGAAATGCAGTTAAGATATTAGTCTTTCAATTAATGAAGCCGGACCGTAGTTATCACTAGAATCGGATATTTTTAAATTTGTAAACATCTAATCATGAGACGAGATCTATTCAAAAACTGAGAGACGCTGTAAACATTCCGAAGCTGATTACATGCACGCCTCCGTTGAAACTACTTTGTACCCACAATAAAGTTACGTCCGGTTCTCCGAATGCTTTTGTGACTCAGCAAAACAGAAGAATCTCAAGACTTCTTGAATTCTCGAAATAAAGATTTTGAAAGATGAAACAAAGACGCGGCCTTATTTGGCAAAGAAGGATTGAGATAGTTGGTACGATGTGAAAGGATATGAAAATGACTTAAATCAGAAATAGATTTGGTATGATAAATGTTTATTTGTTTGTTTGTTTTTGAATTTCGCGCAAAGCTACACGAGGGCTATCTGCGCTAGCCGTCCCTAATTTAGAAGTGTAAAACTAGAGGGAAGGCAGCTAGTCATCACCACCCACCGCCAACTCTTGGGCTACTATTTTACCAACGAATAGTGGGATTGACCATCACATTATAACGCCCCCACGGCTGAAAGGGCGAGCATGTTTGGTGTGACAGGGATTCGAACCCGCGACCCTCAGATTGCGAGTCGAGTGCCTTAACCACCTGGCCATGCATATGATAAATGATATTAGCCATAATAAAATAGCCTCGGAACTTTAAATCTAAGTGGAGGAAGAAATCAAGGGGTAAAGGACAGTCCACACGAACGAACATAGATTATTGGTAGAATTATAACACAAAATGAAATACACAGAGTGAGAGTAAGGTTTTCAAATAATCTGGCTTAAGATAGATTATGTATCTGAGCAGGAATAAACGTTTTACATGCGACTCCTCGCGATACCAACTGAAGAATCAGATTGACGTAGTTGTAGTTTGAAATGTTTATAGACTTTTAGAGTATGAAGAATGTTTTATTCAACAAGATTAGGAAAACAAAACAAGTTGGTGAAAAGTGATCAAATACTGAGAAAAAAAAAAGTTCAATAATCTGTTTCTGTGGGACCTGTCCATCCTTGTTCTTGAAACTTTTCTGTGGGACTTGTCCATCCTTGTTCTCGAAACTTTTCTGTGGGACTTGTCCATCCTGGTTCTCGAAAACTGTCTGTGAGGCCTGTCCATCCTTGTTCTCTAAAATGTTGGAAGTAGAAATGTTTGTTAAGGCCGAAATAACTTGCATACAGCAAATCGAAAGAAAAAAACTAGGCTTCATAAACTGGTGGAATGTATATTGTATGTATGGAGTTTTGTAACTTTGTTATTGACACAGTTTTATACCATAAAGATGACTGGCATATAGCTTGTATTAATTATAGTAAGAGCTTAAGTTAACATGAGGTAAAAATTATTGTCACCAATATACTGTAGTTGTCCTTTTTTAACTTCATTTCTTTAACAAACTAAAGTGTATGGGTCAAAGTTTTGGTTATTCTGTTAAACTTTTAAACCAATAATGGTAAGAAGAATATTGTTAAATTTCTTGCAAACTTTTGTGTTCAAAATGCGTTAGGAAAACTTTGTGAAAAATGTGAGTTTATAAGCTCTAGCCTTGAAGTTTTGTAACATTGAGTAAATTATATTGTTTCTAATGTGATGTGAGAAGTAAAGATTGTAACATAACTTATTTAAAATATTTGTGTTTGTAAAGTTACATCTTTAATGTTAAAAGTGTTCAATTTATAAGAAAGTTTTCTTCATTACCCATTAAAGCCGTCTCCAAACATTTATAATGTTATTTAGCTCATTTGCTAACTTCAGATTCACACAGAGTAACTAGTGCTACCAACATGGCTGATCATTCCCATTCAAATGTTAGAGAGATATCATCTGAACTACCATTGGAAGATACAGCTGTCGACTTTTATTCACATGATGTAGCTTTACAGCTATTAATCCCATGGGCAGACCAGGTGTTATCTCCAACAGGTGATAAAGAACAAAGATAGTTAGAACGAAAGCAACTTTCCTGACCACATGTTATACGAAACCACACATACCTAGAATAACTGAAAAATCTTTAGAAAACTTCGTAGATTAAAATAAGAAGATAGAAAACACACTTGATGTCTGCACATCACAGTGCAAAGCTTTATTACAGGAATGAATATAAATCTGCTATTTATGGACTGAAGTTACCGTAATTATTTGTATTTGTTGAAAAACGTATTGGACAAATTGCAAAAATGGCCTGTAATAATTAATTAGTTTAATATTAAACTATGATTTTTATATTAATGCTATTATCATAGAAACCTCTGCGTCTACAGAATTTAATAACTATCAATATACCAGAGTTGTTAAAAGATCTTGAAATTGTTGATGAATGGTTCTTCTTAAGTTTTATCGACAGGAAGACTAGATAAAGATTACCAAAATCAAATATTTCTATTGTTGTAGAATCAAAGCCTTTAATATTATCTTTACATCTTTAATTGATTATTTGCTAGGTTAAAATAAACAGTAAAATATGCTTTGAATATATATAAATACTTTGATAACCGAAGTCCCCATAAAGGCTATAAAGCAGAAACTAACGTGCAGTACAGAACTCAGCAATAGACATTCTTTAATCATTATAATATACTTCGGTCTGTTCGCCTTTTATAACACTGTTATTTATTATTATTATTACTCCTTACAGTACATAAAAATTGAAAGCAAGAACACAAAAATGTTGAATATTAACAGGTATTTTTAGGACATTAATCAACACTATGTGTTTCTTTTCTAACAAGGATTAAATAGAAAGGTAATATGCTTTACCCGTAACTTCAGTCAAATGATATTAAACAGCACAATACATTTCATCCAAAATCCTAATTGGTAAATAATGATAATTTTCCAAACAGGTCAGGAGTTGTGAGTAGATAAACAAGAAATGTACTGAGTACCAGAATAATGGATAAATTAAAAGACACTGAAACATGCAAAAAGCTATAACTGCTTTTGATGTTTTTTAAACATCTAGGCATAGATCAGTAAACATATCTTACTATGTTTAAATGAAATTATACAATGTATAACTTATTTCAAACACAACTTTTGAATCTGAAGAAATATCACAAACTTTTCATATTTTTAAATACTCTTACAAATATTAAGACGGCCATGTTCAATACTTGTTGATGTTTAAACTGTTGGAAGGTTGTTCTGATATTGTATAAAAACACCCTAACAGGATGAATGATTTCAAACACACAATCGCTGTGGCTAAATACAAAAAATCTAAAAATAGGGTAAACATACTGGAAACTGAACTGACATATTTTAAAATTCTATTACATCAAAATCAACTGATAAATTTGCCTTTTTAATGAAATAAGTGTTGGCATCCTAATTTCTAGTAAGATTCCTTCTACACTCTGCGTTTAACACTCTCTGGAAACACACTTATAACTGTAATTGAAATAGAAATTTATATATATATATATATTCATTCGACTGTTTTTTGGCTTATGGACTTTCATTTCACAGATTTGTTTGTATGCACACATACAGATAAATAAGAAATCTGTATAAACAGCAGATTAACAACTATGATGGTTATTAAGTGTCCACCAATTCCAGGTGCAATATATATATATATATATATATTGCTTGGAATGTGAAAAGCAAGCTTTGTGGTAATAATTACCACCACTGGTTATTTTTAACTTATCCAAAATAAAGTGATTCATGGCATGATAACTGAAAACAGTTTGATTGCAAACAGAAAAAGAAAATTTGTGAAATACCTACGTTTTATTTCCTGCGCAAAAAATCCTAAAAATGGTTTTGGGCACAACGTTTTTAGGTTCGGGTCAATTTAAATAATTTATGAAATATTATTTAATAAAAGAATCATGATAATTATCAGGGCTGAAATATTATATGTACTGTGATGACCATCAAGAATCCCTGGCTATGTAAACAAATCACTAAAGATGTGGTATTTCAATATAAAGACAGTTTGAGTCTGAAATTTAAGTTTAGAGTTAATGTCAAAAAGAGTTTAAATATATATATATATATATTTGTACATGGAAGTTTGCTATATTTTGAAGCATGTTCCCATATTGTATACTCTACCTACTTTTTGAAGTTAGCTATTGTTACGTCTCCGTGTGTTAATTAATTTTCCGTAACTTCGTTCCGACGAAATTTAAGCGACACAAGTCTTTACTTAATAAAACTGATTTATTCTTTCCGAATATAACTTTACCGATACACTCAACTTCAACAATCGCGCTATATCAACGAACGTCAATAATACTTCTGACCGCAGATCAATTACACACTATATACACACACATTACATTCCCCTCTTTTATATACCAGCCTACCCTATATCTAGTAAGAACTAGAACATTCGCCAAAGTACATGATAGTTCTAGAAACGTTGCGTCACTGTAGTCATGTGACTCGCTGACGCAACACTATATTTTAAAGCATGTTCCCATATTGTATACTCTACCTACTTTTTGAAATTAACTCAAAAAGTAGGTAGAGTATACAATATGGGAACATGCTTTAAAATATAGTTAATTTATATTTTAAAGCATGTTCCCATATTGTATACTCTATCTACTTTTTGAAATTAACTATATTTTAAAGCATGTTCCCATATTGTATACTCTACCTACTTTTTGAAATTAATATTGTATACTCTACCTACTTTTTGAAATTAAGTATATTTTAAAGCATGTTCCCATATTGTATACTTTACCTACTTTTTGAAATTAACTATATTTTAAAGCATGTTCCCATATTGTATACTCTACCTACTTTTTGAAATTAACTATATGTTAAAGCATGTTCCCACATTGTATACTCTATCTACTTTTTGAAATTAACTATATTTTAAAGCATGTTCCCATATTGTATACTCTACATACTTTTTGAAATTAACTATGTTTTAAAGCATGTTCCCATATTGTATACTCTACCCACTTTTCTCTCTTTCTCTTCATACATTTTCAGAAGAAAAAGTGTGAAACAAAGGTTCACTACTGGTTAAAGTATACAGGATTTTTTAAACTGTGTAATATGTGAAACACTAACGTTCGTTAAAAATTAAATTTTATTTGTTTCTCAACATAAAATATTATCTAAAGTTTAATGTAAATGAGAACTAATCACAGTTTTTGCAAGGTTTTAATAACTTTCCGTGGCCTAAAAAGTTATATAGGAGAGAATTAGTCATTTTTCTGCTTTATATGTTTTTAATGAGAATTTATGTATTAGTTTGTTTTATTATAATTACTATATATTAATACATCATATACTAGAAACGAATTGTTAGGTTCATTATTTCGACTTCCCTGTGGCTCAGCGGAAAGTCTGAAAGTTTAGAACGCTAAACACTGGGTTTCGATACCCGTAGTTGACACAGCATAAATAGGCCATTGTGTAGCTTTTTACTTAATAATAAACAAAGAAACCATAATTCTGAAAACATATGTCATCAGTTTACTCATTTACATATACAATATCTGACGTAATGTTCATTTAAAACAAATAATATAAAAACTCGTAATATACGTATGACACAGTAATAAAAATCTATATACGAAAATTGTGCAATATTACGATCTATAATAAACCATGAACAACATTGATTTCCGTTCTTTTTAAGAGTTTTATTTCACCATTTTGTTTAGCCCACATATATTCTAATATAATCCGTAATTGCAGACTATTTAATAAAATTATTCCCCAATGGCTCAAGGTACGTCTGAGGGATTCTAACACTAAAAACAGGGTTTCGATATCCTTGGTGGACACAGTACACATAGCTCATTGTGTAGCTTTGTGCTTAACTACAAACAAACGATTAATAAAATTGCATATCGTTGTGTCATTAATTGTTTTAAGCTGTGGAATGTGTTTTCTTGCTGTTTCTCGCATCAATAATTCTACAGAATACTTTTGCCTAAGATAATAAAATTACATACTTTAATTGATTTGGAATTATTTTTTTATATGAGTATAAATACCAACACTCATACGATTCACATGTTATTCCTAAAATAGTCGAACATAATTTAAAAATCATGTTAAATAAAGGTTTATTTTCAACACAAGTAAAATACACATACCAGTTCTAATCATTGTATTACAGTTCATTTTCAGTCACATTCATTCGCTTTAATTTAACCAAAGTGTTGGAGGTGGTGCATCATTCATCAGCTAAGACTCATCTACATTGTTCAAAGTCTGGGAGGTGGTGCATCATTCATCAGCTAAGACTCATCTAC
>NW_013671008.1:70158-72539 GCF_000517525.1 Limulus polyphemus | reverse complement strand
AACTATGCATGCCTATTTAAATATATTTACACATATCTTGTGTATGTCGTATATATACATATATATTGCCCCCCAGTGGCACAGCGGCATGTCTGCTGACTTAAAACGCTAGAATCCGGGTTTCGATACCCGTGGTGGGCAGACCACAGATAGCCGATTGTGTAGCTTTGTGCTTAATTTCAAACAAACAATACATATATATTATTCATACCTTCAGCGTATAGGACGCAAGACGATTTTGACATCAAATTTTGGTTTGATCAAAAGATTTATTTGTAAGTGAAAAGAATAGCAGCCATTTTAACTCAATTTTACTCAGAATTGATGATAGCAAACTAAAAGTTATAAATTCACAAACTTAGTCAGAATCAGTAGAAAAAAATAACCTCCTACGGTAGTCTGACATTATAAAACAAAACTGGACAATGAACATCTATGGTATGAATGGTCACTTAGTCCTTATATTTCACAGTAAAATATACAGCAGAGTGGTCAGATAAGGGTTTGATTAGTATAAGTCCAGAATGTCACTGATCACACCGGTTGGATTAGTAGTTGATAAACTTACTTCAAATCCTGCCAAAAATAATATTTAATAAAATACTGAACCCTAGAATGAACCATTTTACCTTTTGGTAAGGTTATCTTCTTCTACAGGAGTCCTCTCTGAGACTGAAGATGATGGAACAGATTTGGCTCCCTGGAGCTGATCAAGAATTTCTAGTCCATTCTCCTCAGCCACCAATTGAATCAAATTATCCACTTGTTCCTGTGGTGTGCTCATTGAGGTTGCACTTCCCATTGCATCCCCAAGAACCTGAGAAAATCAGTACCAGTTTTGTTCATTGAAATGTTCTGGAGGCTTAAAGACTTGTCTTTATGCATCTACCACCATCAAAACATACATAATAATTACTTAACACAAATTATTCAAAATGGACACTAAGAGAAATGTGCTTGAAATACTAAATACATCATGATACTGAAATTGAACAGTAAGAAAAATGTGATTGAGAAATTACAGCAAACACAACGAATACTTGACAGAAAACATTGAAACTCAACAGTAAGAGAAATGTGCTCAAAAATTACAGCCAACACAACGAATACTTGACAGAAAACATTGAAACTCAACAGTAAGAGAAATGTGCTCAAGAAATTACAGGCAACACAACGAATACTTGACAGAAAACATTGAAACTCAACAGTAAGAGAAATGTGCTAAAAAAATTACAGCTAACATAATGAATATTTGACACAAAACACTGAAACTCAACAGTAAGAGAGATGTGCTTGAGAAACTACAGCCAACTCAACGAATACTTGACAGAAAATACTAAAACTCAACAGTGAGAGAAATGTGTTTGAGAAATCACAGCCAACATATCATTATTTTTATCCAATAGAAATTATGCTAACAGATTTGCAAAGCTCTTTTGTTTGACGTCCATCATTGAAAGACCAAGATCAGTGAAGGGTGAACGCATTAGTGACATCCTGATCATGGTAGTTCTAATACTGAAAGTGCTCAAATAATGTTTGTAGCCATTTCTAAGCTCTGATGTATAATGTACAGTTGCAAATAGTGATTTGCTGTAACTATTTATGCAATTAATTGATTTGCTTTGTTTAGACTTTTGCACAAAGCTACACGAGAGCTATCTTTGCTTGCCATCCCTAATTTAACCCTGAAAGACAAAAGGGAAGGCAGCTAGCCATCACAACTCACTGCCAACTCTTGGGCTTCTCTTTTACCAACAAATAGTGGGATTGACCATCACTTTATAACACTCCCATGGTTGAAAGAGCGAGCATGTTTGGTGGTACGGGGATTCAAACCCACGATCCACAGCTTCCGATTCAAGTACCCTAACCACCTGGCCATGCCAGGCCCAATTAATAGGAACCTGACACGTGAAACAACAGTCATAAACCAAGACAGCAAAAAAAATAATTTTTGTTTGTACAGTCTTTAGTAAAGGAATAGTTCAAAGTTCTTCATTCTTTCATTTTTAATTAATAATTGGTTGATTACTCAGATAATAGGCAATTTCAACTGACCGATTTTACAGTTGATAAAGTGATTAATGGTTATTAATTATGCATTGCACCCCTACCCTCATGCAACAACATATTTCATAAAGCTAGAATTAATTTACATACAGACTTGCATTAAATATGTCAAAGGTGCTCTTTGGTCTTAAAACAAACAAACTCATGGTAAACCTGACCAATAAATGGTTGTCTACTCACACAAAAAACAAATTCCTAATAAACCTGATCAATAAATGGTTGTCTACTCACACAAAAAACAAATTCCTAATAAACCTGATCAATAAATGGTTATCTTCTCATAAAAAAGAACAAACTTCTAATAAACA
>NW_013671008.1:68149-69533 GCF_000517525.1 Limulus polyphemus | reverse complement strand
CATTTCTGTAACTTGGCGTTTTATGGGTATCATATCTGTAATTGGCTGATCCGTTCCTGTAACTTTACGTTTTATGGGTATCATATCTGTAAGTGACTGAATCATTTCTGTAACTTGGCGTTTTATGAGTATCATATCTGTAAATGGCTAATCCATTCCTGTAACTTGGCGTTTTATGGGTATCATATCTGTAATTGGCTGATCCGTTCCTGTAACTTTACGTTTTATGGGTATCATATCTGTAACTGACTGATCGATTCCTGTAACTTGGCGTTTTATGGGTATCATATCTGTAATTGGCTGATCCGTTCCTGTAACTTTACGTTTTATGGGTATCATATCTGTAACTGACTGATCGATTCCTGTAACTTGGCGTTTTATTGGTATCATATCTCTAATTGGCTGATCCGTTCCTGCAACTTTACGTTTTATGGGTATCATATCTGTAAGTGACTGATTCATTACTGTAACTTTACGTTTTATGGGTATCATATCTGTAACTGACTGATCCATTCCTGTAACTTGGTGAATCTATGATATTCTCTAGTGTGTATCCATCTGTACTGTTTTATAAAAATACTCTTTCATTAATTGTGTATTTTACTTCATCAACAAAGAGAACAAGAACGAGATTGTTTACACTTACTTCTGATCTATTGACAAGTGTCACTCGAAGAGTCAGCGATATTTTGACTGACTTACAATGCTAAAGTTCAGGTTTCAGATATCCACGATGGACAGGATTCAGAAAGCCCTCTGTGAAGCTTTGCATTAAAATAAAACCAACGACAGCTGTTAGAATATTCTTCTGCATCTTATGTCAAATTGCAGATTCAACAATAATTATAATCCACTTTTTAATCTAATCCTTTATTCTAATTTAGATGAAGTCAGAAATTAAATCCTTTAATATAAACTAGCTGAAATCAACATTGTGCTTCCAAATATTTAATTATTAGTGTTATTTCTATCTATATTTACGCAATTATTTTTATTAGTTTATGAAACATGTTCACGTCCAGTGTTTCTCTTCTTCTTACAATAACAATAAGCGGTCTATTATTCGGGTAGACTGATTTCCAATAAGTAAACCATAAACCATACATCCCACATATGACAGGAGATTCGGAAGGAAATGGTTTGAGAAGAATCTAATCCAAATATACCAATGTTATAAGAAGGTTGGACACAATTGCTTTAACTCAAACAACATGATAACTTTTTATTGTTAAAATTCAAACAACTATGCTGGTATTTTGGTTCAGAACAACTGGCTGGTTCATTGTCCAATTTCTCGGTGCTGGCCAGTGTTCTGTTCGAGGTTGGTATAGCTGCTGGAGACTTTGAGAGAAAGATATTTTAACTGATAGAAGACAACAGCATT
>NW_013671008.1:65972-67480 GCF_000517525.1 Limulus polyphemus | reverse complement strand
GCTTAGATCAGTGAAGTCATCATTGTTTGTGGCGTAGTGAGGAGACCGAGTTTAAGTCTATATGTGAAATAGAAATATTTAATAAACGTGTCAGTTTCGAAGTGATAATTATCAGTTAGATCCAATATTAATTTGCCTGTTGTTAAGCCTAAAGCTGCACAATAGGCTATTTGCGTTGCGCTCTCTGCAAATTCTAACGTAACAAGACCTCAAGCTTAGCACTGAGCTACTAGGGGCATTTAAAATTGAAACTGTTAAGTAAATATTGTCTTATTCATAATTTATGATACAGTTGAGGATTGGAAGGTTCATCGTTTACTGAAGAAGAGGCCTACGTATTTGTTTAAAACAACTGATAGGCTTACGAACCAACTGGTTTAGTTCAACTTCTATGACGACTTTCACTTAGAAACATTTCTTGAAAGAAAGAACAGAAGAAATCAGTTTAAATTTTTCATCTATATTAACCTGGTCAACAGTACACTAGGTAACACGATATTCGCTATCAAATCTGTGCTATAAACCACACAGATAAACAAAACAAAGTTTTAGACGAGCTGATAATAATGTAGACTAAACGCAGCAAGGAAGTAACACATCAACACCATATTATAAACCAAAATCAAAAATACATTAGTAATAAAGAAATGTGTACATATAACACAGATCCAGGTTTTCCTACCTGTGTAACCTTTTGACTTCATGAACATTAAACCGACCGAGGATGTTAATCGTGTAACGTGTATATGTTCGTCACGATCACCAATCAGCCACCTAACGAGAACAGGGTGGCTAATTTTCAATGTTTTATTTTTTATTTATATAATTTAATTGACTCGATCCTAAAGTTTTTTCTTTACTTGTTTTGAAACTTTGGGACATAAATGGTAACCTGTTGACACATGACATGATTTTGCACAATAAACCTAGGGAATTGTTACTGTATTAAGTATTAACTAGATATGTTGCTGCTGTAAGAAGTTTTAGATAATTTGGGTGAACTAATTGTGTACGTTGATTTGTTTAGATAAAATACACCGGATCCAGTATGAATACTGCTCGATCTATTGGACCAGCCGTCGTAGCCAACATCTGGACTGATCACTGGGTGAGTAACGCTTCCTATAACATGGTAAAAATCACACACTTTGTAATCTAAGTAAGAACAACCTTAAATAGTTTCAGAAACATTTTGTCAAGAGCAAGCTTAAATAATGTATCTAAAGAGGCAGTTCTGTTGTCAAGAGCAAGCTTAAATAATTTATCTAAAGAGGCAGTTCTGTTGTCAAGAGCAAGCTTAAATAATTTATCTAAAGAGACAGTTCTGTTGTCAAGAGCAATCTTAAATAATTTATCTAAAGAGACAGTTCTTTTGTCAAGAGCAATCTTAAATAATGTATCTAAAGAGACAGTTCTTTTGTCAAGAGCAATCTTAAATATTTTATCTAAAGAGACAGTTCTTTTGTCAAGAGCAATCTTAAATAATGTATCTAAAGAGACAGTTCTTT
>NW_013671008.1:60280-65228 GCF_000517525.1 Limulus polyphemus | reverse complement strand
TAAGTGTTGCTATCAGTACTAGAACTGTAGTTGTTGCCATGTTTTTTTTTGTAACTCTTGGGGATATCAAAAAAAAATTAAAACTAAGTTCTAGTGGCATCAACTTTAAAGCATTACCAAGGAAATTATTGATGTCAATTAATTTGAAACTACATAAGAAAATAAAGCTTTTCTGTTTGAAAGATAAATGCAAACCTAATAATTTCTTAGTAGTAAACTTGAAGATTTATAATGTTAAAAACTGAGTTTCTATACCCATGATGGGCACAGCATAAATAGTTCCTTTACTACCAGACTTTAATTTGGTGCTTTTACCTTCTCTTGGAACCATCTTTTAAATTTTTTTAAAATATATATACTAGGTCAACACAGGGATGTTTTGTAATTAGGCCTAAAAATCTTCATAAATGTTTTTTTTTTTTATTTGAAAGTTTTTTTTTGATGAAATTACAATGTTTTATAGAAGCATAGGTTGTATTGGAACACAACTTTAATGTTTATTCACAGTCAAACAAATTCCAATTAAAAATGAAAACTATAATTATATTGCATTGTAAGAAGTATTGAACACAAAATATGTACATAAATTACATTTTTTGATGTGGGTTGTCGTCTTTTGTTTCTAACTTACTTCCACTTTTTCCACATATTCGGTTACTTCACTAGGTGGTGCTGATGCTGGTGCAGAGAAAATATGATCATACAACAGTCCTGCTATAACTCCACCAAGAATAGGACCAAGGCAGTACAACTAGATGTGATCAGAAAAATAATTTTACTACAATATTGATTGAGAGAGGTTTTCCACTAATGTGTTGTACAATTATACAACAAACTTAACAATGGTTGAGACAGGTTCTTCCACTAAAGTAACAACACAACAAACTTAACAATGGTTGAGACAGGTTTTTTCACTAAAGTAACAATACAACAAACTGAATAATGGTTGATACAGATTCTTTCACTAAAGTAACTATACAACAAACTTAACAATGGTTGAGACAGGTCTTCCACTAAAGTAACAACACAACAAACTTAACAATGGTTGAGACAGGTCTTCCACTAAAGTAACTATACAACAAACTTAACAATGGTTGATACAGATTCTTTCACTAAAGTAACTATAATATATATATTTGTTTGAATTGCACTAACAAACTACAGTCTGTTTCTTAAATTTTGTGCAAAGCTACTCAGACGGCTATCTGCGCTAGCTGTCCCTAACTTAGAAGTATGAGAGAAGGCCACCGCCAACTCTTAATCAAATAGTGGGATTAATAATCATATAATAACAACCAAAAGGTTGAAAGGACGGGACAAAATAATGTAATTAATCATACCTTCTTCGCAAAAATAACACATCTGACTTTGTTCACTAATCTATACAAGCAATATACGGTTTCGGTTCAGGCCTAGCATTTTGTTACGTTAACGAGTTGTTCATAATAGACAAAAGCATTAATCTAATCATGAGCCTTAACAATGAGTCCAGTTCTGTTAAATTTCTTATATTGTAATAGTAAAACACTTGTCTCAACCATTGTTAAGTTTGTTATATAGTTACACAACGCTTTAATGGAAGCCACATTTCAACCATTGTTAAGTTTTTTATATTGTTACACAACACTTTAATGGAAGACACATTTCAACCATTGTTAGTTTTTATATAGTTACACAACGCTTTAATGGAAGACACATTTCAACCATTGTTAAGTTTGTTATAGTGATATTATACAAGACTTTAGTGGAAGACCCATCTCAACCATTGTTAAGTTGTTATAGTTGTATTATACAAGACTTTAGTGGAAGACCCATTTCAACTATTGTTAAGTTTGTTTTAGTTATATTATACAATACTTTAGTGGAAGACCCATCTCAACTATTGTTAAGTTTGTTATAGTTATATTATACAAGATTTTAGTGGATAACCTGTCTCAACCATTGTTAAGTTTGTCATATTGTTACTTTAGTGAAAAAACCAGTCTCAACCATTGTTAAGTTTGTTATATTTTTAATTTCTAATCAGCCAACCAGAAGCATCATAATTATAACTGTACACTATATATATAAAACATAAACAGCAGGTGTAAACAGGGTTCTTTCTTAACAATATCGACGTGAATTAAAAACTAACAACATTAAAACAGAACGTCAACCCGATCCCCTGGTGGTCATGTGTACAAGTAGTGTAATAATAAAGGGGTCTGGCCCCAAATTAAAAAAAAACAAAAACACCTCGTCTCAAAAGAGAACTTGATAAAGTTGTTTGTTATAGGCTGCGAACACAACAACATATACA
The DNA here is from genome assembly GCF_000517525.1 of Limulus polyphemus. NCBI lineage: Eukaryota > Metazoa > Arthropoda > Merostomata > Xiphosura > Limulidae > Limulus > Limulus polyphemus. The sequence continues at coordinate 62,929 of NW_013671008.1, read as the reverse complement.
ATACTTTGAACTAACTTGTGTGTATAGTTAAAAATTGGTTACAAAACCTGAAACATACGAGTATGAGCCTTACTATGACAGCAGAACGATTGTAAAGAATGTTTTCTTATATCCGAATAGATAGTGAACGTAAAATTATTGTTCTTTAACCAAACTTATTAAGGTTATCTGCCGCTGTCCTAAATTTAGAACTACTGACTACAGAAAATGCAGCCAGCCAGTAACACCCTACCACCCACGCTAAGGGACTGCCTTTTTTAATGCACCCACATTTTAAAAGTGCGCGGAATATTTGATGTTGTCTCAGAGAGTCGAACCTTGCTCGCATCTCCGAAATTCTGAGCTCGATAACAGTATCAATTTTATGTGTTTATGTTTGTACACAGCAGATAGCCAATGTGGCTTTGCTCTAAAACAACCGTTTATTGTTTGTTTGTTTGTAATTAAGCACAAAGCTACACAATGGACTATCTGTGCTCTACCCACCACGGGTTTCGAAAGCCGGATTTTAGCGTTGTAAGTCCGCAGACACACCGCTGTGCTACTGGAGGGCACAACCGTTTACATTTCACATTATCACTATGTCAAATTAACCAGCCTACAAAGTTACGACGATATTCTAGGACGAAATATATCCAAACAGTTCCTAAAGAGTTTTAAAAACTTGTCTACAGCTAGTCAGCTTTAATCTTGATCAACCTGTTATATGGCCGTCTGTTGATTATAGGTGAGAAGGAAAAATGTTGAGCATATTTCAGCGCAGACGGTCATGTGTACAAGCTGTGTAATAAACTGACTTGGTTTCTATACTTATAAATAAATTTTAGAAAATAACGCCCGTCTTCATGAGAACAAAACTTAATAAAAATGTCTGTTATTAACGAACACAACAGCGTGAAAGTAAACGTTGAAAATTATCGTTATAAACCCCGGGAACTCACAGCCAATGTCAACAATGCTTTCTTATATCCTAATATAAAGAGTCAAACAGTCTGTTTTAAACGCGTGAAGGCGAACAATGTCCTATGTCGGTGGTTTAAAACACATTTATTCGCGAACCGCCCGAATTATCAACGTTATTATTTTTTTATCTCGTCGGCCAACAATGGGATTTAAACACTATTCAGCCGCTTCCTTTCCGTAATTATACAACCTTTCCACGAACCACTTGAAGTGGACCTCAGATTGAAAAGCACTATTATAACGTTATATCCATAACAACAGCAAATAAAAACAATGTCTTATTTTATAGCTTACCGAATATAAACCTGGTATGTGACCATAAACTACAGGGATCACAATATTCGTTCCGATAGCACGCGGAACGTGAACTACGTTGGCCTATATCAACACACGCAGGAAGTGTGAATAATATTACCCTATATTAAGCAGGCAGCGAAGGGGTGAAAAAGCAATTACCTGTGTAATTAAGTAATAAAACAGCAAACAAAGGAACTATATATCAATAACTGTTATTTCCATATAGAGAATCATAATTATATACTTATCAAACATTTCAGTAGTGACTGTTCGCTATAACATCTTAAAATTCTTTTACTGGTTTAGTTACAACAACAAATATGTTTCATCTAATTTACCTAGCTTTAGTCTTGTTTAACCTGTTATATAGCAAAGGGTGGGGGCCGTTAGTTGATTATCGGTTAGGCATAAAATGTCGAGTAAATTTAGTCGCACACATGTCCTCCCCTCCCAAAAAAAAGCAGCAACAATAACAAATATATTTTCCCAAGTTTGGCGGTTGGTTATTCTTACATGAGATGGTATCTTTAACTTAGAAATCAAAGCACATAAAATAACCAGCTCCAGAAGTTTTCACAGAGATGCACCTTTTAACAATAGTCAGTGTTCGTTTCCTTTTTTTCTTGGTCCCCTGGTGAGTCAGCGATAATTTTACGGATTTACAACGCTAAAATCCGAGGTTCGAATCCCTCCAGTTTGACAGAACATCTTAACATCTTATTGTTACGTTATTTAAAGTTTTTTATGGACAACAAGTGTCAGTGACTATATTATATAATTTTGTTCTTTCAACAAGAAAACTGTCTGTTTTTTGTTATTTTAAGGTTGTTCGTTGTATGTGAAAACTGTAAATAAATAGGTTTAGTTAAAGTGGTGTTCTGGATAACAAAGCTATTATAAATTATGTAAAAACATTTCTAGACAACAAAACTATTAGTATATATCGATCCCTTGTGTGACATTACCTCGCAAAAAAAATGATTTATAGATGTTTCTCCATAATGAGGATTATATGCCATAATAATATATAACTGTTACTATTATCCACGTTTGTTCTCTTGACAACAGAACTGTCTCTTTAAGTACATTATTTAAACTTGCTCTTGACAACAGAACTGTCTCTTTAAGTACATTATTTAACTTGCTCTTGACAACAGAACTGTCTCTTTAAGTACATTATTTAAGCCTGCTCTGTGACAAAATAATTGCCTCTTTCGATAAATTATTTAAGCTTGCTCTTGACAAAAGAACTGTCTCTTTAGATACATTATTTAAGCCTGCTCTGTGACAAAATAACTGCCTCTTTCGATAAATTATTTAAGCTTGCTCTTGACAAAAGAACTGTCTCTTTAGATACATTATTTAAGATTGCTCTTGACAAAAGAACTG
>NW_013671008.1:55770-59351 GCF_000517525.1 Limulus polyphemus | reverse complement strand
AAAATGTAATTTATGTACATATTTTCTGTTCAATACTTCTTACAATGCAATATAAATATAGTTTTCATTTTTAATTGGAATTTGTTTGCCTGTGAATAAATATTAAAGTTGTGTTCAAATATAACCTATGCTTCTATAAAACATTGTAATTTCATAAAAAAAAACCTTTCAAAATAAAAAAAACATTAATGAAGATTTTAAGCCTAATTATAAAACATCCCTGTGTCGACCTAGTATATATATTTTTAAAAATTATTAGGGGTGCATTTGTCTTTCAAACAGAAAAGCTTTATTTTCTTATGTAGTTTCAAATTAATTGACATCAATAATTTCCTTGGTAATGCTTTAAGGTTGATGTACCACTAAAACTTAGTTTTAATTTTTTTGATATCCCCAAGAGTTACAAAAAAAACCGGATATTGAAAAGAACCTTATTTTGTTACCATAAGTGAATGAGTGGTAAAAACGAATGAAACATTATCTTCTTCATGTTGTATAAGCATTGTGGGTTTCATGTAAAGTTAAATGATTTGTAATGTAGTATACACACTAAAATATTTCTGTAAACAAATAAAGTTATGTATATAATTGATGTAAAATCTGTTTCATGCTTCATCCTTTTGGGTTTCAATCACTTTTAATAATGTACAGCTTATTCAGTGTTACTTCTTTGTAATTAGGACTAATGTCTATTATAATTTGACCTTTCTGAGTCTTTAGAATTCCATTAGTTGTTTTAAAGGAGGTGTTTATCAAATGTAGCCTACTTGAAAAGGTTGTAATGACTATGTTAAGAAACAATGAAACTAGTACCTTAAGGTTATCATCTTTATTGTTTAAACTGTTTTGCTTGAATATTTGGTAGTAAATGATTAACCATGTACAGTAGTGTAAAACACGTTCGGAATACAATGTTATTCATGTCATAAATAAATCAAGTTTTATGAATAATAAAGTTTTTAAATAGAGTGATTCATTACATAAATTAAAAGTGGGTTCAAGTGCACAAACAAGCCTACAAAATAGGTGTCAAGCATTCTGGAAACACCTTCAGAAAAAACAAATGCATTTTAAACATGTTTATTGCAGAAGCAAGGTATACTAAGTTGGCAGTTTTCTAAGTGTTGCTATCAGTCTTAGAACTGTAGTTGTTGCCATGTTTTTTTTCAGGAGATAACGAAACTTCTTTATGATTTAGTCACATGATGCTGCTGTAAAAGAGAGATCGAGATAAATATGTACAGTTTATATTTTTTAACTTCTTGTATATTTATTTGTAGTTATATCTTTGTTTATGTATTCACATAAATGTCTGTTTAAACTCTGTGTTGAAAAACATTTCTTATTCCTTAGAACGTCTTACGTTATTATCAATGCTTTTGAGTTTATGAGCATTGGAATTAGTTTAATTTGAAGTTTACTTCTGAAGAGAAAGCAGTTATAAATTTTGAAAATTGTGTCTAAATCCTAAAAATAAATTAATGTGTTACAGCTTGGCGTGTGTTTTAGTTCAGTGGTAGTTAACTACTATCCTTTCCTGTGGCATTAATGTTGTTTCTTTTCTAATGGAAAAAAATTGTATTAACTTTTGTAACAGTTGCATGAGTGTAATTTATCAAGTTGATAACTTTTAGGTTTTGAAACTTTATGGATTATTAAAGCCTATATTATTGTCAATATACTCAATTCTTAATGTTTAAACTTTTTTTTCTCTAGTTTATTAAACTTCTCTTTATTTTACAGACTAGCAGCTCTGCGAAATTGAAAAATCACCACCACGTTCACTGTATTTCTTTGCACTGCAAACTATTAAGTATACATAAAATGTGAAGGTAATCTACAACTTTATCTGTAAAACTGTTTACATTTATGACTTTTCAACATTGGGCAAGCATTTGGGGGGGGGGGATTCATGGTAGATGCCTTGGTTACGATTGAGAAACTGAAAACTTTATCCTTCTATTAAAAAGGGAATGTGGTATCAAAAGAATTGCTCCCAGAGTAGAAAAATTACGCTTGCATATAACAGGAGTCTCACGGATCTCGTATGCAAGTGTTTATTTACTAATGAATGCAACAGCTTGGCCACAAAGAATGAGACAGTATACAGATGTTTACAGAGAACAAATGTTTAGTGAAAATGTCCACAACTTACTCAACAAACGAAAATACCCGATAACAATTCAATGTAATACTACACATTATAAAAGGGCAAGTGGTGGTGTGTGGAAAAAACGAAAAATGCAACCAACCGGAGAGACGACTTTACTGAACAAAGATACATTAGAATATAACCAAGTATTATTTTGAGAGAATGTTCCAAAGCTTAATGTGAAGCAGTAGAGAACACTCAGTGAAATTCCAGTTCTCAGATGGTTATGCCACAACAACAATAACAAAACAATTTGTATTCTCAATTAACACAATGTTTACTCAAAGGTTAACTTACAATACTACTTACTAAGTCTACGGGCACAATCCAAACGCATGCACATATGAAAATGTAAGCTAACTTTAAAGTTACAACAAACCATGCAGAGTTCTTGGTGAGTAAGTGTGACTACAGTGGAGGGTGAGAATGTAACGAGTTCTTGCTAAATTCATTGAAACACTACATTTAAATCCAAACAAAATCTATGTAAGAAAACTGTACAAAACTATATAAAATTATGCTTAAAATGTGAGGGAAGCCTGGGTAAAAGTATCCACAAAAAATCTATGTAAACTCTGTTCAAAGTAAAATCTGCTCTTTTAGATCCCAACACTGTTTTAAATATGAAAATAAACTCCCAAGTTTCTGACACAAGAAGACAGTGATTGGTGCTAGAACTATTCAGCTAGCAGGCAGTGAAGATCATGATGACTCCACCAGCAACTACTGCCTAATTAACCAACAAGAATAACTCCATCTGCTAATTAAAAGGTATACAGTTAATCCTGCAGAAGGATCAGACATGAAAATGTCCAATCACAACTTGACCCAGTTAGTCCCTGGGAAAGAATTAAAGATAGAAACTTGTTTGACCGAAGCTACTGTCCAATTCTGGGAATTATGCAACAACAGCAGAATTTTGAAAGCTTGGCTTTTAAACTAAAAGGAGTAGAAAACATGTAGTACAGCAAAGTACTACAGAAACAAACAAAAGTAAAATAAAACAGAGACGTAGCGGAAGATTCAATAATTGGGTTGGCTTAGTTTGCACTAAATTATGAATTATCATATCTTTAGGAGTATATTTAATAGATTACATGTTAGTTCACGCCAACCAGGTATGATGTAAAAGTTACAGTAATATAAGATACACCAGTGTATAAGACGCACCCTTATTTTGAAGACAAAGTTATAGGGGAAAAAAGCTACAGTCGCATTTCAAAGATTTTTATTGAACAAAAATTCAATTTGATACTTTAAAAATTAGTATATATTGTTCTAAACACAAAAGAGCTCAAAACATCAAATGCCGTAAATCAAAAAAGGTTTACTGTTATTTAGTTTGGTTCAAAATCTTCATTGCTTTCACTGTAATTTATTTGTTTACTATTCAGGAAGCTTTATAAATAGTTATGTTTTTAAAAGAAAA
>NW_013671008.1:47814-54800 GCF_000517525.1 Limulus polyphemus | reverse complement strand
GGTTTACTGTTTATTTAGTTTTGGTTCTAAATCCTACAAATCTTTATTGTCTTTCACTGTAATTTATTTTTTTATTATTTAGGGAGCATTATAAATAGTTATGCTTTTAAAAGAAAAAAAAATACTACTGTTATAAATAACACATTCAATTGAACTGAACTATGCATGCCTATTTAAATATATTTATACATGGCTTGTGTATATCGTATATATACATATATATTATTCATACCTTTGGTGTATCGGACTCAAGCAGATTTTGACATCAAATTTTGGGGTAAAAAAGTGTCTTATATGTACCAAAAATACGGTATTTAATCTAAACTAGTATGATCAAAATATTTATTTGTAAGTGAAAAGAATAGCAGCCATTTTAACTCAGTTTTACTCAGAATTTTTGATAGCAAACTAAAAGTTATAAATTTACAAACTTAGTCAGAATCAGTAGAAAAAAATAAACCTTCTACGGTAGTCTGACATTATAAAACAAAACTGGACAATGAACATCTATGGTATGAATGGTCACTTAGTCCTTATATTTCACAGTGAAATATACAGCAAAGTGGTCAGATAAGGGTTTGATTAGCATAAGTCCAGAATGTCACTGATCACACCGGTTGGATTAGTAGTTGATAAACATACTTAAATGAATGAACCATTTTACCTTTTGGTAAGGTTATCTTCTTCTACAGGAGTCCTCTCTGAGACTGAAGATGATGGAACAGATTTGGCTCCCTGGAGCTGATCAAGAATTTCTAGTCCATTTTCCTCTGCCACCTGTTGAATCAAATTATCCACTTGTTCCTGTGGTGTGCTTGTTGAGGTTGCACTTCCCATTGCATCCTCTAGAACCTGAGAAAATCAGTACCAGTTTTGTTCATTGAAATGTTCTGGAGGCTTAAAGACTTTGATTGTAAATTACTATTGTCTGATATGCATCTACCACCATCAAAATATACATAATTACTTAACACAAAACACTGAAACTGAACAGTAAGAGAAATGTGCTTAAAATAATACATCATGATACTGAAACTCAACAGTAAGAGAAATGTGATTGAGAAATTACAACCTACACAACGAATACTTGACAGAAAATACTAAAACTCAACAGTAAGAAATATGTGCTTGAGAAATTCAGGCAACACAACAAATACTTGACAGAAAACATTGAAACTCAACAGTGAGAGAAATGTGCTTGAGAAATTACAGCCAACACAAGGAATACTTAACAGAAAACATTGAAACTCAACAGTAAGAGAAATGTGCTTGAAAAATTACAGGCAACACAACGAATACTTGACAGAAAACATTGACACTCAACAGTAAGAGAAATGTGCTTGAGAAATTACAAACAACACAACGAATACTTGACAGAAAACATTGACACTCAACAGTAACAGAAATGTGCTTGAGAAATTACAGCCAACACAACGAATACTTGACAGAAAACATTGAAACTCAACAGTAAGAGAAATGTGCTGGAGCTGAGAATGAGCTCAGATTAAAATAAGAAATTCTGATGATAGTTAAGCTGAAGCTAATTTTAAATTTTTTAATAATAACAAACAGCGATATACATTTTGAACATTAATATTTCTTCCACTAGCTGTTTTATCTATTTTTTTAAAAACTTAAAACAGTTGGCATGACATTTCAGGCTGAATTTGAGATCAGTTTATCTTCCAGAAATTGTTCAATAGTAGGTTGAAAATCAATCAATCATTTAATTTATCTACCTGTGTATATACATATACTTACAGATGTTCTCACATCCAAGTCTTCAAACTGATTTTCAAATTTATCCATCACAGCAGAAACCTGAGTGTTTAAAAAGACATAGTAATAAGCATACTTTGTACAATCAAAGCCTACAAAGGAAAGTGGTACAATAATTATATGCAAAAGATTCACATTACAGTCTTTGTTAGACTACTTCAAAACCGGTTGGGTTTTTTCATCATGAGACATTGAAAAAATAAAAAATGTGTATAGTTACGCAGTACACACACACTGCTGGGATGTTAAAACACTAAAATAAAACAAAAACTCCAACTACACATACAAATTATGTTGTGCTGCTACTTCATAAGATGTTAAAACACTAACATCTAAAAACTACAACTATACAGTACACACTGCTGAATAGCTACTTCATCAGATATCAGTACATTAACATGAAAAACTACAACTATACAGTACACACTGTTGAATAGTTACGTTTTTCATGTTAGTGTACTAATATCTGATGAATACAACTATACAGTACACACTGCTGAATAGCTACTTCATCAGATATTACTACACTAACATCAAAAACTACAACTTTAAAGTACACATTGCTGAATAGCTACTTCATCAGATATTAGTAGACTAACATGAAAAACTACAACTATACAGTACACACTGCTGAATAGCTACTTCATCAGATATTAGTACACTAACATGAAAAACTACAACTTTAAAGTACACACTGCTGAATAGCTACTTTGTCAGATATTAAAATGCTAACATACAAAAGTTATAATTTTCTTACACTGAAAATATATTTCCGACAGGTACTTTAACATACCTAGCTATTCTCGTTCAATGCTGCCCTCTATTTGTAATTTGTTTTTTCACGTGCCACAAGCCTTTTACTCCCATGTACCCCTTGGTTCATATGGTTTAACTGATTCATGCATGCAAATTGTCATGTGACAAACCTCCACTAATAGATGCACCCCACACATGTGACTTCCTCTATGCAATTCTACCTAACTATCACTTCGAGTTTAGGCAGAAACCAAAGCACAGGTGGGAAGTATGAGCAGAAGCAAGTACGTGTCCTAAATATATTTTTAATGTAGGGAAATTATAAGTTCCAACAAGGTATCTTATTTACACTCTCATACATAGCTAGAATCACACAATGAATAGGTGGAGGGACCTGTGCAAAGAAGAAAGTAGAAGCATCCTTTGAAAGTGTCCAAAGGACACCCAGATGTGGAAAAGGTATGACAGATCCAGGCAGACAACTCTGAGGAGCACATCTCAATGAGAGAGAAAATGGTTGGACATTGATCCTAACCACAATATATAATAATTTCAATATCTTGCCGATGAACAAAAGGTGGGTAAAATAAGGGATGTTCCCCAAGGTGTAGAGTGGCTAGGGTGTAATGGACAGTATGCTGCAAGTCAACTGCATCCAAAACTTGACTGCCGGGAATCGATATCTATGTAGGGGAAGGAAAGAGGATCATACCATCTTCACCTCAAGTTCATCCAATTGGAGGGAGAAATTCCCACCACCGATTGGGGAACAGGGTACATGTGATCAGAGAGAAATATATAGATATCCCATACGAAACAAACAGACCAGCCCACTTCAAGCACAGTAACATCCTCAGCATAAAGACATCGAGGGTCAGCACAAGAGGAAAAAGCAGAACAACCAACAAGTGCTCCAACCATGACCCACAGCACCAAAGCAGTGCCCCTGAGGAGAAACGAGTGAGGCACCAGGCACCCCTTGAACATGTGTGAGGAGTTATGGTAATTGGTTCAGCTCTAAATCCAAAACTCAACTGCCAGGAACTGACTTCCATGTGGGGGTAAGATGAGGGATAACCCACAATCAAGGAAACCAAACCTCCATGATCAAATAACCAAGCGAGGAAATTTGTAACAAGAGGAACAGTGGGACAAGCAGGGGATTACCCACGATCCAAAGACCAATGGTGGAAAACGTTCCATTTATGGTGAGAAACTTCCATGGAAGAAAGTCAAACTGAAAGTGCCAACAATGAAGCTACTCGCTGTGATAAACCAAATGCCTTGCCAAGGACCAGATAAAATCCTGGCGTGAAGATGAAGTGTAGGAATGGTGAGATTAACTACCTGGGACCGAGGCTGCCATAGAAAATATGGAGTGCTGGGAAGAGGCAAAGGTGTAGCAGGTTGGATCTGGAGCAGCCACAGAAACCACAGTTGGGCCAACCAGAAAGGGGCAATCAGAAGTACTTGACATGGAGTGGATGATAGAAATCACCTTGGGAAGGAGTCAGATAGGAGGATACACATAAAGGAATTTGTCTGTCCAGTCCTGACTGAATGCATCAACAGCCATAGAAAGTGGATGAGGCACCAGAGACCAAAACTGAGGTAACTTGGCTGTGAGGATAGTGGCAAATGCATCCAGGTATGGAGTACCCACCCAAGTGCATAACCACTGGAAAACCTGAGGATCCAGAGACCACTACACTGGATTGTCCGAGCAGGATAGACAATCCACAACAAGCTTGAAAGCAATCGAAACAAGACAAGCAAGTAGATGAATACTGTAAGTGCTGGCCCCAAAAAAAGATCTGATGTTTGACAATGAAGGGAACAAGAATGGGTGCCTCCATGGCGATTGAAATGTGCCACCAGCATAGAATTGTCTGTATGAATCATAACCAGACGAATGTAAGCAAGAAGAAGAAAATGATCCAAAGTGCAATGGACAGCAAGAAGCTCCAGAATATTGATATGGTAAGACCAATCTGTTGCAGACCAATGACCATGAAGCAACTAATTGCTCAACCTACGACTCTTAGCTGTGAAGTGAAGCTTCCATGAAAATATGTAATTCTGGATGATGGGGAGGAAGCAGAACCCTGCCAAAGTGCAAGCCTTGTCCAACCATCAATGCAGATCGTCTACAAGGGAAGTAGGAAGGATAAAAGGAAAATCCAAGGGATCCCATGCAAGATTTCATTGGTTGTGAAGAGTCCACTGAATGTGATCTCATATGAAGTGGATTTCTCATTATCAGGATCTCATATGAGCACGACCCACGGGGATAAGTGCTACCATAGAGGACCATATCCCCAAAAAAGATGCACATGCAATAATAATGGGAGCAGTAAGGGCATCGATGACTGCCAGCTCCATTGAATGGAGTCACAGAGGAGAAGGTTGGACCCAACTGAGATGAGTGCTGAACAAAACATCCAAATGGATAAGATATTGGGTAGGAACAAGAAAGGATTTCTTCAACTTGATCAACCAACTGACCCAAGCGACCTCCTAAAGATGCAAACAAGCATGTTGGGCAGACTCCAGTTTGGAATAAGCCAACAGAAGTCAGTCATCCATGTAATGGTGAAAACTGAAGTGTGCATAAGTCCGGCAAAAGCCTTGACAACCCAACAAAAGACATATGGTGCCACAGCAAACCCGAAATGAAAAGCAAAAAATTCATAAATCACCCCATGATGACCAAACCGAGGCAAGCATCTCAACTTCCATGATATGGAATTATGGAGATAAGCATTCAAGGCGTCGACCTTGGTTATTCATAAACCTGGAGAAAAAATTCACCTGAAAGTGAGAAACGACTCCATGGACAAAAGAGGTAGCACCAAGAAGAGATTGAGGCATGACAGATCGATCACAGGCCACCAATCTCTGGTTTTCTTGGGGACAACAAACAACCTGGAATAAAATTCCGGAGAAGGGTAAACGACAGGTTTGATGGCATTCTGAGAGAGAAGATCCTGTGCTGCCTCAAACAGATACTGACATGTGGTAGGATCCCGAGGCAATTGAGGAGGGGAGAGGAAATGGATGACAGTCCCTTGGATAAAACCTGAAGGACCCATAGATCAAGGTGAAGATCTGAAGACTGCAAAAGGGGGGGATGGGGATGCCTGCACCATCACATAAGTAAGATACAAAATGCTCAGCATGAACTCCAATATTAGAAGATGATGGAAACAAAAAATACTGAGAGGAAGGACTATCATGTAATAAGGAAGGTAGAGGGCTATAGGAAATCGAGGAAAGGGATAAAACAAAACATACCTGGGAAAATGTAAAAAAAAGCCATATTAAGCCTAATAAAACCCACAATAGGAACTTAGGAAGACACTGCAAATTCAGGTGGAGGAAAAAGGCTGTCAAATGCTTCATCGTCCCAAATAGGTTCGGCTTGTTCAGGAGGAAGTTGGGCACCATCAGGAGAAGAAGGTTAGCTTAAATACCAATCAGTCTCTTGATGAATCATTGCAGATAATCCCAAAGACAAGTTTTCCCCACCTGAAGCCTGAATAAGTGTGGTGGTAAAAGGTACAACCTTCAACACGTAATCTTGTATTTCAGAATTCATAAAGCAAATAGAAGCCCAACACAACTGAGCTGATAAAGAAAAAAAAGCACGGAAAAATGATTAAGTACTGTAACTGGGTAGAAAACTAAATAATAACACAATGAAATTAGATACAAATAACAACTATTTAAAATAAGTAGAAAACTGTTCGTATAATACAGTAAACAATACAAAAATTCTAAATTTGAAGAGAGCACTAAAGAAAGCGTCCGAACACAACTTGCATGCATGAATTAATTAACCCTACTGACACTGATTTACTTATGGTTACAGGTCAAAGGCCATGTCATTGTATTTGTAGACTAGCATTCAAAATTTTATTGAATTACTATTTTATGAATGTATGTCAATAAGTTTGGTATCAAATTGTAGATTATAATTCATATTTTAGTATTATACATTAGTTAGTTTCTTAATTTAAAAGTAAATATTAAAAAAATCCTAAATATCAATTTTTGTGTGTCACATGGCATGTTGAATGCAGCATTGGTTCTAATTAGATGTTTGTGATGTCCAAGTACAAAGTCTATAGTTTCTTATGAATTAGATATTGACAAACTAGAATCTCGAATAAGAACCTCCTATGCTTTCTATTTTCTGAAATATTAATACATTTATTGAATCAACCAAGGTGGCTCCACTCACCTCTTCCATTTTTGAAAATACTTGCTTACGCACACCTACTACGCCCAATGATGTGTGTATAACCTATCGAAAGCTCAGAATGTCCCCCTAGTGGTTTTCTCAGCCTCTGCAAAGTATTTCTGTGGGAACACCTTTTTTCATGTTAGATTCCAAGCAGTAAGGTGAAGCATTAGTGAGCTCAAAAAATAATTTTTGTAGACCCAAATAC
>NW_013671008.1:42779-47804 GCF_000517525.1 Limulus polyphemus | reverse complement strand
CCCAAATACAGCTTAATTACTAAGCTTGATATATTATAGTGGAATTCTGTGGTATTGATATAGTAATTTATGATTTTTTTGTTATTTCAAAACGCATATATAAAACCTAAAAAATTATTTTATTTTACTTCCTCCACATGTAAAATTTAATAAGGCTTAGCAGCTTACGGCAAGCAGTAAACGAATACAGAGTTCATAACTAGAAGAGATAATTGTTTCTATACTTCTATATTTACTGTTCTATGTTGTAAGAAAAATAACTGAAATTTAAGAACTTATTTGTAAATAGTTATAATGTATATAGGTATATAATGTATTATAATCGAAATGTGACTGTATTTTACTGGTACTGGTCCAATAGAATGCACCCAAGACAGGTCACTTTGTAAAGGCCAGTTTTATATTCTTGGATTTGGTAACATGAGTGCACCTTCAGCGCATCATTGCAAGTTCTGTAATGTCAGTAAGGCATAGCTGAAGGGTCAATAAAATAAAAATAATAAATATATAGGTGCATAATGTAATGAAATTTAATCTATTTAAACTAAACATTTGTGTTTTCATGTTATAATTTGTGTTCATTCTAGAATGAAAGAGGCATAATTTATATTTATTTCCTAATTTTTATTTTGTTGTTTCGAGGTCAGTCAAGTCAACCAAACCTGTACAGAGATACAATAGCAAAAATAAAATAAAATATAAAGTTTTTTATACAAAAAACATTTGATAATTATCTGAAGGTTATAAAGATTTTGAATGCAAAATTTGAAAATTTTCTGATGCATTAAAGTATTTTTAATCTTAAAATTAAATGGCTTTGGATGTTGGAAAGTCAACATTTGAAAAAAAAAAATACACGAGAAAAACATTACTTATAAAATCTTACAACTTAATAAAAAAAACTGAAATTTTGTGTACAAAAGCCTTGTAATGTTTATTGATAATCTGCAAAACTTTGTGAAGATACACTTAATGTATTAAAAGTTATAGCATGAAAACTATAACAAGCACAAAATGGTTACAAGCTGACCAAGCCCATTCGTGGGAGTGAAAGGCTTCTGGCATGCAAAAAAATTTTGCAAATAGAGAACAGCACTGAATGAGAACAGCTATGTATGTGAGCAGAAGTAAGGTGTCTTGTTGGAAATGAAACTATACACTACACACTGCTGAATGGTACTTTGTCAGATATTAAAACACTAACATAAAACATACAACTACACAGTACACACTTCTGAACTGCTACATCAGATATTAAAACACTAACATAAAACATACAACTATACAGTACACACTTCTGAACTGCTACATCAGATATTAAAACACTAACATACAACTACACAGTACACACTTCTGAACTGCTACATCAGATATTAAAACACTAACAAAAAAAATACAACTATACAATACACACTTCTGAACTGTTACATCATCAGATATTAAATCACTAACAAAAAACGTACAACTATACAGTACACACTTTGAACTGCTACTTCATCATTAAAACACTAACATATAAAACATACAACTACATAGTACACACTTCTGATAGGCTGCTTCACCTACAGATATTAAAACACTAGCACACAACAAGTACAATTACATGTACGTTATACAATTTATACTTGGTTACGTTATCATAAGATATCAAAATACACAAGTTACACTTATATCTACATATTCTGTTAGGCTACTCATCAATTATCTAAACTGTAACTAGTAATCCTCATTTCTGATTTCACTTCTATGTTGAGTTATCACTAAGAAAAATTTCACACAAGTTCCGAACTTGTAACCTTCATTTATTCACTGCCTTACAGTCAGATCATCAAACATGGCAATATAGTTTGTTGCATAGTTAAAGTGGTAACTTTGTACAATTAAAATTGAAAGATATTTTTTTTACCTTTTGTAAATCCATTGAGTTTATAGCCTTGTCTAGTGCTTTCACTACACTACCCATGTTCTTTGTCACCTAATTAAAAAAAAAGATTTGTATCAATACTTTCATGAAATTGGATTCTTTCCAACAGTTATAGAAATTAAATAAAGAAAAAGATTTGTTTGTTTTACAGCAAAGCCACACTGGACCATCTTCCACTGGGTATAAACTCCAGATTGTAAGTCCATAAACTTGCTACTGTCCCACCAGGGAGGTGTGGCAGAAGTATGAGAAATGATACAAATATTACATGTTACTGTATGTGGCATTCTCTAATGATAAACTCACGGAGTTTATAAAAATATATTCTAGAAAATAATGTCCATCTATTAATGTAAAAAAGTTTACCTCTGAAGATCTGATCGTTGAAATGTACCAAAAAAGATGATCTTTGTTATCGTACATCAAGTTTGACATAGACTATCAAAAAATGTTAGAATGCAGAACTTAATAATCACTGCACAAACAATGAATTTGAAGCATCCTTTAAACCACATTTATAATTTTTCTTGTTCGTTATCCAATAATTATCTTTAGATATTCACTCAGAAGTAATTCAGTACCTTTCATATTTACTTGAAAAAAAGTCTTTTTGGCCTATAATATAATAAACATGTAAACATTTCAGTGGTCATGTGACAAAAACACTATTATTGAAATTACAGCAACAAACTGCTTTAGTTTGCAGAAACTTTCATACCTATGCTGCTAATTTAATCAGTTAAATTAACTGTTTGCTTATACACACTGAATGGATTTACATATTTATGCAGGGCTGATTCAAACCTTGATGTGTCTGACTCGGTGATCCTTTCACTACCAAGATTATAGCTAATGTTGTATTTCACAGAATCTCACTAGCAGCTGCTTAAATCAGAGCAATAGTTTAGACAAACCATGTTCTTTGAAAAAAAATGATTTAGCAATGATTACTTTTTTATATTTTGTGTAATTATCCATGTTCTATACAAGAGAATGAATTCTAAACTTCAGATGTGACTGACCTGACACCTAGTGGGTAATCCTTACACTTTAGTAAAATATGCAAACAAGATTCTGGAGATCCCGTTGATTTTTACATCGTAAGAGGTAATGGTATAGACTTACCTCTGCACTATGTCTGTTCTCGTTTTATAGGTCTTACTGACAAATGTGTAAGCTTTGATCATATAAAATTATTGTGAAAATAATATTTCAAAACAATTAGTTGAAGGTAAACATATATGTACGTATAATGTATTCTTGTAAATATCAGAAGTTTTTATCAACTAAATCTAGTTGTGATTGTTGAAGAATACCATGGAAACAGTTTCAGAAATGTTTGGTATTGTATATAGATAACTATGGAGAGTTGAAAGTACATACATATATAGAAAACAATGTCTGAGCAAAGTTACTTGTATGCCAAACTTAATTTAAGACAATGATAATGTAAAACTTCTGTGAAGTCAACAATTTCCATGAAGAAAAAAAGCATAACATTTGACAGAAATTATCTAAATCAATGAATTAAAAATATGAACATCTTTAGCATTTGAAAATTGACACTTTTTTGTACATTAATCTAGAATATCGTGGTTCTCAAGTAAATACGCTTGAAAGTTACAATAATATTAATACTTTAAATACAAAATATAAAAATCACTCAAGTCAAATTTAAATAAAGTGTAACATAAATATAAATGTTTAATTCAATCACAGTGGTTGATAATTATATTTGTGATACTGATAAAATATTATTCAATGGTAATAGATGTTAAACATCACATAAAATTTAAAATAACTCAATGTGACAATTCTGTTGGTGTAACAACAAAAAAGGTAATGAATATAGATTTAAAATATTACATAAAATAAATTTAAAAAATTTACCATTTAATAATGTTACAAAATGAGCAGACCCAGAGAAGTAAAATACACAGTTAACTTTTAGCTTAAGTTTAATTAACAGTAGATACATAATAATATTTGTGTATAGAATAATAAAACTCTTTGTTTTCTCTAGCAGATACTCTTAGACTTACGTCTTTCATCATGACTGCACTCTGAACTTTGGAGGAGACAGCATCAATCTTGGATGCCATTCGTAAATAGTTCAGACTTTCATGTTTCTTTCGAATAGCATTCTCTGCATAAATCTTAGCACCATCAACATTTCCTTGTTGAAGAGCCTAAAACAATAAGATGAAACGTAACTAAACTATAAGTTCAGACCATGTGCATGCCAGATACCAGAAGCAATATTGAGTTTTACATGTTATGTGGTGTTTCAAAATTAAAAAAAGGCTATTATCTGATTATTACTAGGTGACATACCCCTTAAATGCATGGGGGAAGATATAGAGGGTCAGATCCAAATGCCACTCCATATGTCACTAAGAGTAAATGACAGGTATGGTGACAATCAGTTTAGTACAGCATTTCTCAACCAGTGGTTTGTGAACCCCTAGGGGGTTTGAGAGATAATTCTGAGGGGTTTGTGAGAAAAATTTGGTAATCTATCTTTTTCACTATCTGGTTCTACAGTTCTTTATTCAAATATTTACATAAGGAAATATCTTGATGTAGAACCAAATTTAAGACCAGATTTATCTTCTGTTGAGCCAAACTTTAAAACTCAGAAGACTCATTAGGTTTAGTTAAATGGTTTTGTTTTTGGATTTTTTATTATGTTTCAAGAATTATATTTCAATTTTACTGGGTACTAACTGGTGATACCACCAGATTTTATTGTAAACATGCTACATTTTACTGGGTACTAACTGTGATACTACCAGATTTTATTGTAAACATGCTACATTTTACTGGGTACTAGCTGGTGACAATACCAGATTTTATTGTAAACATGCTACATTTTACTGGGTACTAGCTGGTGACAATACCAGTATTTTATTGTAAACATGCTACATTTTACTGGGTACTAACTGGTGACAATACAGGATTTTATTGTAAACATGCTACATTTTACTGGGTACTAGCTGGTGATACTACCAGATTTTATTGTAAACATGCTACATTTTACTGGGTACTAGCTGGTGACAATACCAGATTTTATTGTAAACATGCTACATTTTACTGGGTAC
>NW_013671008.1:37307-41860 GCF_000517525.1 Limulus polyphemus | reverse complement strand
GTGACAATACCAGATTTTATTGTAAACATGCTACATTTTACTGGGTACTAGCTGGTGACAATATCAGATTTTATTGTAAACATGCTACATTTTACTGGGTACTAGCTGGTGACAATACCAGATTTTATTGTAAACATGCTACATTTTACTGGGTACTAACTGGTGACAATACCAGATTTTATTGTAAACATGCTACATACTATATGTTACAGAAACTTTCTATTTTCAACAAATTTAACACATTCAAAAATTATTGTACTTTATAAAATCTATAAAGGGATTCACTTAAAAAATTATTATTAATCAAGGAGTTTGAAAGAGAAAAGGTTGGTTTAGTGGTTAGTCAATTATAAAACACACACAGACTTTTGTCAAGTAATGGTCCATTCTAGTTGTTGTACTTTAATTAACTTAAGATATAAATATACTCACACAATGACTACTTACACAGTCTACAACTATAAGTTCAGGGGGATATAGTATATTATACACTACTTTGGTGACTAAACTCGGTATTATTGCTGTCCACATAGTACATTATACACTACTTTGGTGACTAAACTCAGTATTATCACTGTCCACATAGTACATTATACACTACTTTGGTGACTAAACTCAGTTATTTGATTACTGCTAGTCTTATGTTTGTAGCTAATCTGTTTATTGGGTTTTAAGAATCAAGTATGAGGTGACTAAACTCAGTATTATCACTGTCCATATAGTACATTATACACTACTTTAGGTGACTAAACTCAGTATTATCACTGTCCAAAGTAGTGTATAATATACTATGTGAACAGTGATAATTTTGGAAGTACTTGCAGAATAAACTATTATCAAGTTTTTCAAATAATCAATAATAGTTATTAATAAATTTACAGCAAAGGATCAAAAACACAACTTTTATTCATTTAACAGCAGGTACAAATTCCTGCTGATGTAGGTTTATTACAAGATTCTGTAAATGCAAATTTACCTAAGTAGCAATAAAACCCAAATATGATGCAAATGAAGATGCAACTGGAAAATGAATTAATATAAACATTTTTTTATGCTATTGTAGTCATGATATTGTTTAGTACACAATAGCAGATAGATACACACTAACCTATAATTTATAACACTAAACAAATCTTAAAAAATGTGAAAGAGATACAAATGTTAATAACAACAAACCTTTTTTACTTTAGTCTTTTGAACTCTCTCGTCCTTTTCTGCTTTTCTAGAAAGCCTTTCAAGTTGTTTTGCACTGAACTTTACAAGGAAATATAAAACAGTGAATAAAGATCAGATAAAAAAAAAGCAGTAGGAATTACGACACACTTAATTAGTTGTGAAGACTTACATAACACTGACAAACTTGCACACCAGTATAAAAATAACAAACAAATGTATCACTATCCAGATTCTACAAACAATAATACAACACATTATTACTTAACTTTGAATAAATAATCTCTCTTAACCCTTTTGAGACTGGTCACAGTTGAAAGGCCATGCCATCTCGTTTGTTGACTCGCATTCAAAATTTTATTGGACTACTATTTTATGAATTTATGTCAATAAGTTTGGTATCAAGCTGTAGATTATAATTCAAATTTTAGTACTACACATTACTCAATTTCTTAATTTAAAAGCAATTATTAAAAAACAGATAAACATCGATTTTTGTGTGCCATGTGGTATGTTGAATACAGCACTGGTTCAAATTAGATGTTTGTGAAGTCTATAGTTTTGTATGAATTAGAAACTCAATTTACCAATATTGCCAAGTTAGAATATAAAATATGAACCTTGTATCTTTTTCTATTTGCTAAGATATCACTCCTGTAGTGAATCAAACACAGTTGCCTCCCCACCCATCTTTTTTTTTTTAAATTGTCCCTTATATACATTTACTTCTGTATATGACATGAATAACCTATCAGAAGCTCAGAATATCCACCTAGTGGCTTTCTCAGCCATTTCAAATTCTTAGGATGCCATTCCTTTCTTTTGAATCAAGATTTCAAAGAGGTAGGGTGTGTCTTTAGTCTGCTTGAAATTTCATTTTTTTTACACTAAAATACATCTTAGTTACTAGGCTTTATAAATTATAGTAGAATTCTATGGTATTGATGTAGTAATTTAGGATTTTGTGGTTATTCAAATGTATATATAAAATGTAAAAAAAATTATTTTGTTTCGCATCCTCCATGTACAAAATTTTAAAAGGCTTAGCAACCTACGTCAAGCAGCAACCGAGTACAAAGGTCATAACTAGAAGAGATAATTGTTTGCTTTACTTCTTTATTTACTGTTCCGAGTTTTAAGAAAAATAAGTTTAAAAACTTACTTGAAAATAGCAATAATCTATATACATATATAATGTATATTAATTGAAATGTGAATGCCAGTTTTATGTTATTTGATACAGTAACATGAGTGCACGTGAGCCGCATCATTGTAACTTCTGTATTGTTAGCCAGGCACAGCCGAAAGGTCAATATAATAAAAATAATAAATATATATAAATGTATAATGTTATGAGATTTAAGCTATTTAGTTTTAATCTAAACATTTATATTATAATTTGTATTCCATCTAGAATGAAAGAGGCAAAATTTATATTTCTTTTCTAATTTTTTTTTGGTGGTTGCGAGATCGGTCAAATCTACCGAACCCGTACAGAGATTAATTACTGAAAATAATAAATGAAATATAGTTTTTCTTATGAAACAGGTGATAACTATCTGGACATTATAAAGATTCTGCATGTGAAATTTGAAAACTTTCTGCTGCATAAAAGTATTTTTAATCTTAAAATGAAAATATGATAGATAGGCAACATGTGAAAAGAAAAAATAGGCATGAGAAAAACAATGCTTTACAAACCTTAAGACTTAATAAAAAAATTGGATATTTTGCATATGAAGGTATTGTAATGTTTACTGGTAATCTGCCAAATTTCATTAACATTTGCTTACTAATTTAAAAGCTATAGCATGAAAACTATAACAAGCTGAAACAGTTAAATGAAATATGTACACTAATTTGTTACACAAGTCCAAAAAATGTGTGTTGGAGTGAACGTGCGATATGTGTGAAAGTTCCTAAACAACATTCTTTGTGAAGAAGTATCTATCATAATGTAACAGAATACTTCCAGGGGCCTTGGACCTGGTGTTACATCCACCTGGGTGTTCTGAGTAAGAAACTGATGGGTTCCAAACTGGTAACTTTGGGAATCTTTTATAATCTGCATAATTCAAAATGGACACCAAATGTTCATTTAAATATAACTATTTATTTTTGAAGGATACTTTCCGTGACGATACAGTTTTAAAATGTACAACATCCAAAAGATTTTCCCTTGTACTCAATTTGAAAAGTTTAACTATAATCTCTCATACTTTAATTCATTACATTTAAAATTGACATTTGAATTTTTGTAAAGGACTGTGCTTGGGAATTCACCTTACTGCAATAATTTCTTTCACAAAAAACTGTAACAAGCTGGATAGCACATTAGCATGACATAAAGATGGCAAACACATTTTACCAATAAAATATATATATACGTTCAATCATCGATTCACTTTCATACCAGCATTCATCACCATAGTTTCAACCTGTATCTTCGTAAACACTTGGCTTTGCATAACGTGCTGTGTTCGTGATTAGAAAAGTTTCAATCAAAGGATAACCGATTCTTCTTCCTTAAGAAAACTAAGATTGTAAGAAATCACTATCAAAAGCTTTTTGAACTGTGGTTGAAAAGTGCTAAATAGCACTGGACCAGACAAACTTGTAACATAATCAGTGAACAGCAGGGGGATTACTTTCATCTCATTTTGACAAAAAAGCTTGTAGTTGACCCAAACTTGACATAAAAGCTAATAGTTGACCCAAACTTGACAGAAAACCTAGTAGTTGACCAAAACATAACAGAAAAGCAGGTAGCAGACCTAAACTTGACGGAACAGCTAGTATCTGGCTCAAAGAACCTTGACAGAAAAGCTAGTAGTTCACCCAAACTTGACAGAAAAGCTTGTAGTTGACCCGGACTTGACAGACAAGCTTGTAGTTGACCCAGACTTGACAGAAAAGCTAGTAGTTGACCCAAACTTGACAGAAAAGCTAGTAGCTGACCCAAACTTGACAAAAAAAGCTAGTAGCTGATCCAAACTCAACAGAAAAGCAGGTAGCAGACTCAAACTCAACAGAAAAGCCAGTAGCTCACTCAATCATGACAAAAAAGCTAGTAGATGACCCAAATTTGACAAGAAAGCTAGTAGCTAACTCAACCTTGACAGAAATGCTAGAAGTTCACCCAAACTTGACAGAAATGCTAGTAGTTCACCCAAACTTGACAGAAAAGTTAGTAGCTGGCCTAAACAAACATGACAGAAAAGCTAGTAGTTGACTCAAACTTGACAGAAAAGCTAGTAGTTCACTGAAACTTGACAAGAAAAGCTTGTAGCTCGAACCCAAACTTGACAGAAAAACTAGTAGCTGACCCAAACTTGACAGAAAAGCTAGTAGCTGACCCAAACTTGACAAAAAAGCTAGTA
>NW_013671008.1:35268-37006 GCF_000517525.1 Limulus polyphemus | reverse complement strand
TTGACAGAAAAGCTAGTAGTTGACTCAAACTTGACAGAAAAGCTAGTAGTTGACTCAAACTTGACAGAAAAGCTAGTAGTTCACTGAAACTTGACAGAAAAGCTTGTAGCTGACCCAAACTTGACAGAAAAGCTAGTAGCTGACCCAAACTTGACAAAAAAGCTAGTAGCTGACCCAAACTTGACAAAAAAAAGCTAAGTAGCTGACCCAAACTCAACAGAAAAGCAGGTAGTTAACTCAACCTTGACAAAAAAGCCAGTAGCTGACTCAATCATGACAAAAAAAGCTAGTAGATGCCCCAAATTTGACAAGAAAGCTAGTAGCTAACTCAACCTTGACAGAAATGTTAGTAGTTCACCCAAAATTGACAGAAAAGCTAGTAATTGACCAAAACTTAACAGAAAAGCAGGTAGCACACCTAAATTTGACAGAAAAGCTAGTATCTGGCCCAAACAACCTTGACAGAGAAGCAGGTAGCAGACCCAAACTTGGCAGAAAAGCTTGTAGTTGCCCCAGACTTGACAGAAAAGCTAGAAGTTGACCCAAACTTGACAGAAAAGCCAGTAGCTGACTCAATCATGACAAAAAAGCTAGTAGATAACCCAATTTTAAAAGAAAGCTAGTAACTAACCCAACCTTGACAGAAATGCTAGTAGTTCACCCAAACTTGACAGAAAAATTAGTAGCTGGCCCAATCAAACTTGACATAAAAGCTAGTACTTGACTCAAACTTGACAGACAAGCTTGTAGTTGACCCAAACTTGACAAAAAGCTAGTAGCTGATCCAAACTTGACAAAAAAGCTAGTAGCTGATCCAAACTTGACAAAAACCTAGTAGCTGACCCAAACTTGACAAAAACCTAGTAGCTGACCCAAACTTGACAAAAAGCTAGTAGCTGATTCAAACTTGACAAAAAAGCTAGTAACTGACCCAAACTTGACAAAAAGCTAGTAACTGACCCAAACTTGACAAAAAGCTAGTAACTGATCCAAACTTGACAAAAAAGCCAGTAGCTGACCCAAATTTGACAAGAAAGCTAGTAGCTAACCCAACCTTGACAGAAATGCTAGTAGTTCACCTAAACTTGACAGAAAAGTTAGTAGCTGGCCCAAACAAACTTGACATAAAAGCTAGTAGTTGACTCAAACTTGACAGCAAAGCTAGTAGCTGGTCTAAACTTGACAGAAAAGCTGGTAGCTTGCTTAAATTTGACAGCAAAGCTAGTGGTTGGCCTAAACTCGTATATAGATATTTACAAAGTACATGTCTCAGCATACACCATCAATCATGTTTCCTGTTATCTACAAAAACACACTAATATGAAAAAATTAACATCTTTAATTTTTTTTTACAATCTCTTAGCAAAAGATAATAGTGTCATACTAAGGCTAACCTCATGACTTATTATGAGTTTATCTATTTATTTTATGTATAAAAAAATGCATAATTTTCCTAGATAAAAAAAAAAACACTGGATATTTTAGTTGGTTTTGGAATGACTTTAGAGCTTAAAAAGGAAGATAATTTTATTCTTTATATAATGGTCAGTGTACATGAACATACAAATAGTTATATGTCAGTAATTAGACTAATCACACTGAAATTTATTAGTTAATGTAAACTTCATAATTAAATCAAAAATGAAAATTTACATTTTAGTTACTTTTATAACAATAAATAAAGAAAAAACATGAAAAACAAGAAATACAGTGCTTACCCAAATCTTCTTTTTTCTTG
>NW_013671008.1:30752-35237 GCF_000517525.1 Limulus polyphemus | reverse complement strand
ATCAAAATCTTGGCTTTCTATCAGATATAGATAATACAAAGTTAAACATAAGAGAGAACTATTAACAAATCCTGAAAGAGAGGATATGACAAGTGGGTGTGGCAAGAGAAGTCTGATTTTATATTTGATATCTCCGGAACTAAACAAAATTTAAGGCTATAAAAATTATGGTTTGTCTGAGCAATGATAATTTTATAGTGAGTAATTTACATTGAATTTCGTACTTATTGAAGGGGTGGTGGATAAAATAGAGAAGAGGAGATGTCTATAGAAAATATATACATTTTAAAAAAAAACAAAAAATCATAAATTGATACCATAGAATTCCACTATAATTTATCAAGTGTAGTAACTAAGCTGTATTTGGGTCTAAAAAAATATGAAATTTCGAGCTTACTAAAGACTTACGTCATCACTTTAAATCTTGTGTGAAGAGAAAGAAATCAGTACAATAACACATCAAAATGGTTGAGAAAACCACTAGGGGGACATTCTGAGCTTATGATTAGTTATTCATGTCATATATAGAAGTAAGTGTATATAAGGGACTGATTCGAAAAATGGAAAGAGGTGGGTGAGGAGGTCACTGTTTGATTCACAACAGGAGCACTATATTAGCAAATAAAAAAGGGGGTTTTTATTTTATATTATAGCTTGTCAATATCGGTAGTTTGAGTTCCTAATCCATACAAAACTGTAGATTTTGTATTTAACTGTGTTTTTTTTATATTTACTTTTAAAATAAGAAATTAACTAACATATAATACTAAAATATGAATTATAATCTAAAATTTATACCAAACTTATTGATATACTCCTAAAATAGTAGTTCAGTAGCATTTTGAATGCAAATCAACAAACGCTATGACATGGTCTTTGACACATGACCTGTCGGGATAGAGTTAAGCCATCCAAGCAGTGTACTGTTCCTCGTGGTATATGTCACTGGTTAGGCCGCATTTGGAGTATTGTGCTCACTCTTGAGCTCCTTACCTTAAGAAGGACATTGAATTGTTGGAAAGGATACAGAGAAGGGTTACTAGAACAATGCCTGGGGCAGAGGGGTTGTCATACAAAGAGAGGTTGAGATCTCTTTAATTGTTTTCTCTTGAAAAAAAAAAGAGTTAGAGGGGATCTGATTGAGGTGTTTAAGGTTGTAAAGGGAACTAATAGTGTTGATACATCATCTTTTTTCATATTTAACAGTTGGAACAGTAGGAGTAGATGACACAAATAAAAATTTTAGCAAGGTTGGAGTCATCTTCAGCTAAGACAGTTTTATTTTTCTAACAGAGTGGAACGGGTTGCCTTCAGATGATGTGGATGCAGTAGCAAGTTTAAGGGAGAGCTTGATAATTATATGAATGATCTTAAGTTTTTTTTAAGTTTTATTTAAAGGATTGGACAACCAAGATGACCCAATAGGCCTCTTGTTGTTCCCAAACATTATGCTATATTAAACTTTTTTGTCTGTTAAGTGAAAAACTTGTTACCAATACAAAACTTATAGAAACAATGAATGAACAACTATGATTTCGTCCTTCATATTTTTAATTTTATTTGGTTAAATACCCAATTTTCACAACTTGTTTTACAACTTTCAGAATATATATACTGAAAATAAAACATAACTTACTTTCAACTGGAACATTAAATCTGAAAAAAGGATATAATGACGATCAGTGTGGAATTTATAGTATTAACAAGTAAAATTTAATATTAAAGCTACTTTAAGATCCAAAAATGTAACTTTCTTAAAGATTTAGCTCATTCAACTCTCTTATTATAAAAAAAAAACATTTAATTATACATATAATTATCGGAGACTCGGAACTTTCTTAAGACTAAAGCAAACAAAATTTAACTCTTAATAATCACTTTTATGTCTCGTTAATTACCATCTCGTTAATTACTTTTATGAGATTTTTACAATCTCAATCACTTTTATAAAGTAGAAAATGTTGCAACACATACAGAATGATGTTCTTCTTAAGTATTTTATTATCTTATTAATTAAAAACCTCAATTAAAACACCAACAAACTGATAACCTTCTTACTTATCACTTTTATGGTGTATTTATCACATCACTAATCATTTTCTAAGATATTTTTATTATGTTATTGAACTACTAGATAGAGAAAAAATCCATCTGTCTGTCATGCCGATACCTCAGCCATTGTGGTAGCATCAATATGCGACTTGCACAAAAGTTGTCTTTTTAAAATTCTTCCAGACATATATATATATATATGTATAAAATGGAAAACACTCTATTTGGGCATATACTTAGATTTGAGGGTGGATTGGTAGTGATTATGATGAGTAATAAAATAGAATTGGGTATATGCTTGCCCCACCCTTGGTATTGCTGGTGTACAAAAATCATTATCATTGGCTGAAATTCTACATTACGTTTACTTGGTTGTCAAGAAGACACAAGCAACATCACAAAATTTTGTCCAATCAGAACAGCTATAATTATATATTAAACCGCATGTTTTACCAGCAGCAAATTTCAATTAAAACACTTTTTCAGCTCAGAAGGCTAACAAAGCCAAAGACAGTCCAAAGAGAAGACCCCAAAATTCATAATAAAATTCACTTCCGTTACCATCACAATTAATAATTTGTAGGGTCAAACAGTTGACCAAGTAAAAGAATGTCTTGGTATTTTCATAGTTCAATCTATAAGGATTTATCAAGAACATTTGAACATAACTTAAAAATATACAGAAGGCAATATTCTAATCAAGCAGTACTTAAAGAAGATGACCAAATATACATAAATGTTTCTGTGAAATACTAGAAATAGGATAGTCATTCTCCATATATATTGTTATGACAGCATAAGTCATGTGACGCTAGTAACAAGTCATGATATTCTAGAAGGTTCGTGAATGCTCGAGTGTTTACTAGATGTGCGGTATTCTTGTATATAAGACCGCCAAGAAGTGATGGCAACAATGGAATTGAACTGCAGACAGGGATAGAGACGGACAATTGAGTCAAGCACGTGAATCGTTCGTTGTGAGTTATAGCGTTTGTTTAAGTTCTAGTGTGACTGTGGAAATTAAGTGTATTGCAAAGTTGTATTCAGAAATAACAAACTAGTTTTATTTAACAAAGGACTTGTATCGCTAAAGTTTCTTCGGAAATAATTTTTATGGAAAATTAACAAACGACCAGAGGTGTAACAATATATTGTTACTAGCTATGTCATCACAAGCTGTATTTTGAACAGAAGATTTTTTAAAACATTATGAAAATAACAAGCTGAATGTCATATGATGGGAAATAATGATTAATTTTTCTTTGCAAAGTTATATCTAAATCAATGTTTTATGAACATGTTTTCTAGAAATGAATTATAAGCTAAGAATTATCCCAAATTTCTTGAAGCAATTCTCATAAGATATTTGGAGTTTCTGACACACAGCAATAACTATAAAGTTTGTTTAAATGATGAAAATATATTCTTAGATGTAAGTTTATAAACAACATAGATACACTATGATGTATGGAAGTGTCTTTACCAAAAATAAAATTCCTAAAACTTTACTTACTGAACACTTAAAAGGTATTACAATGGATATGATGAATACAGTGTGACTGGAATATTATTATCATGAACCCTCCTAAATCTTGAAAATCCCTAAGAGGCTAGAGAAGAATGAATTGTTTGTTTGTTTGTTTTTAACTATGCACAAAGCTACACAAGGGCTACCTGTGCTCTGCCTACCATGGGTATCGAAACCCGGTTTCTAGTGTTGTAAGTCCGCAGACATGCCACTGGGGGGCAGAGAGAAGGATGTAGTGCTTAAAGATATAATAGTAACATCTTATGACAATTATAATTATTCTTTGCCAGCTTGAAAATGGTATACACACCAAAACAATTGTTGTATCTAATGGCTTACATAAATAGTGTTCTGACCAGTGCTATGTTTCTTGCATCCCAACCAGCTTGAAGGGCTCTGAATTAAGTGAAACACATTGTCAATAATGAACACAGTGTGGTTGAAATGCCATTATTATACACGCTTCTAATTCTTGAAAATCCTTAAGGGACAAAATAAAGAACTTAGAGTTTGAAAATATAATAGGCTTAACGCTATTTCTTATGCCAATTATAAAAATCTGTGTCTATAAATAAGACCTTCATAAAGCTAGCCACTCTTACACTTAAAGCAGTTTATGTCCAAAAAAACACAGCCTACTCTATCTTGTTCCTAAACATCTCAGGTGGCAGAACAATATTTCTATTAAAATAAAGAACCAAGTTCTGGTTTCCATCTGGTCAAAACCACTTTCATCTTCTACATATTTAAAGTATATTTATGTATAAAAATAAAAGTACTTGTATGACTGATTCTCACCTTCCATCGATGGCATACTGAAAAATTTCAGAGAACAAGACTGCTCTTCAATCTACAGCAAGGGAATTTATTCGAACTAATGAACAAAAAATAAGGAATTAATCAGT
>NW_013671008.1:20202-29777 GCF_000517525.1 Limulus polyphemus | reverse complement strand
ACGAGACGTATTATTACTACTATATAATAAATAAAGTAATAATATATTATTATAATAATAACTATTATTTTATCTTAGTTATTATACTACACTACTATATATATATATATATATATATATATATATATATATATATATATATATACTTAATATAACAAAGAATATTACCCACGAATCGAAAACCGGCAATCCAAGTTTTTTAAAGTGTACAAATTTTGAAACTGTAGATGCTCTTAGGCACACTCTGCTGCATTTCTGATGAGGATTTAATAAGAATTTCAAAACTTCTACAACCAATGATTATTTCCTTTAGCTAAGTGTTTGTAGCAAGTAAAATAAAGAACTCAACAGTTTATATATACACATCTTTACGATAATTATATCATTCAAACAAAGATTAAGTGGAAATTTTGAATGTTTTCATGTCAATCTATAGTTTATTCTATTCATTTTTTATTCTATTCAGATATACAGATGAAAATGGCAAAATATCCCAATGATTCAAATGACTGTTTATTGAATATTATTTTTAAGTTTATTGTATTCAAACAAATTAGATTCTAATCTATTGAAAGAAATAATATTTGTTATAAATGATTTCCACCAAGAGTGCTGTTAACCAAAATATTGTTATCTAGCTTGACAAAGTAAATTATGTCGTTTTGAAAGATGGAAGTCCAGGCTCACCAATAAATCTTATTCAATTTTTGCCATATTTTTTAAGACTTCTAACTGGAGGCAGTGACTGTTGTAATCAGCAAAATAAAATATGTTAATAAATATCAATCAAGTTGAAATGACTAGATATATAAAATGGTTACAAAAATTTAAATACCAGATGAAATCAAGTAATTTAATGCTTGTTTTTCAAGCAGTGTATCACAACATAATTTTGGAAAATTTTCACCCTAAACAATAACAGAAACTAGCAGAGACCCGCAAAACATTTCCGGCCAAATTAGTATCTTTACCGTAACAGTACTTCTTTAAATATAACATTTCTAGCACAATACAAACGAAATGTAATTGTAGACAACGAAATGTGTAAATCCACTTGTATATAGGCTGTACTTTATAAAACTTTAACTTATGTTAGACCTAAGCTCGATAAAGAGATAAACTAACACTGTAACCTGTGAACGTTTTTTTTTACTTTACTTTAGTTCGGACTAAACTTTACTGTACTTAATAAACTTATAATGTTATTCTATGGCCTAATGTCAAACCTTTTTTAAAAACTTTGACAAGTTTTTAATATTCTGTTGTACAAAATGGTTAGTAAAGTAGATTTAAATTCCCCTTTTGTTGTTACTTCTTGTTTCATACCGCAATTGTAGTGACTTGATCACTGGGCTTTGCAGCTCTCTGCTGTAGGAAGACTGTTTGTCGTCCAGTGAATAATGCGCATGCGCAGTTTTTCTTGTAGAAACATTCTAACTATGCATACTTATGCAGCAGGTTCTCGGTCAGAAAGCGTAACGGTCGTACATACAAACAAGCAGAATAATAGTATAGATACTTAATCAAAATTACAAAATTTTTAAAATAGTTATTCTCATTTAGTGCTACCCTCTATATGCAAAACATTTTTTGCACGCTACTGAGCTTCCATGTACCCTATGATTCAACTGTAGCTCGTATTCAAATCATCATGAGACAACCCTCCACCAATAAGAGTATGACACACCCTCCTAATTCATGTGGCTCCCTCTATTCGATTCTATTGAACTATCACTTTGAATTTTGGCAGAAAATGGAAGTACCAGTTTTCAGTGGAGGTAAGAACCCATCGGAACTGCATTTTCAGTATAGGAAAATAATAACTTCCAATATCTCGGCTCACATAGCTATAATCCCACATTGAATAGGAGGAGGGACCAGTGCATAGGAAAGAAAGAAGCATTCTTTGAATGTGTCCGAAAACTCTCTAAAAGAAGAGGTTCGCACATTGGAGGAAAATATGTGGTAGACTGCACCACTTCTGTACCAGACCCAGACACGGACAGAAAATGGGAGGAGCACATCCAAAAGGAAAAGAACAATGATTGAATAGGGATTTGAACCACCCAATTCTGAAACTCAATTACTTAGATGTCCATAATGTGGGTAAGAGTAAAAAGTATGTGCCTAAAGATGTAGAGTAGCTAGGGCACAACAGACCTTACACGGCAAGTCAACTGTATCCAAAACTCAGCCAACAGGGACCAACATCCATGTAAGGGTAGAATGAGGATCATACCATTGGTGAGTCAACTACAAATCAAAGCCCAACTACCAGGAACTGACATCCGTGTGGGGGATAGGAAAGAGGATTATACCGTCTTCACCTCGAGTTCAGCAGACCGGAGAGATATATCATACCTACCTATCTGTGAACAGGAACACATGATAGCAAAGTGAGAAAATTAAAGATGTCCCTATATAGTGAAATAGCTCACTCAAATCAATCAAACAGGAACCACCCCAGTATGTTAACATCCTCGGTATATAAAAACCTTCAAGAGAAAACACAAGAGGAAGAACCATAGTAACTTGCAAGTTCCTCCACCATGACCCATAACACAGTAGTAGAGTCCAAGAGAGTGAGGTAACAGAGACATCTGTAATACATGTGTGAAAGCTTATGTTGATTGGTCCAGCTCCGAGTCCAAAACCCAGCCACCAGGAACCAACATCTATGTGGGGGTAGGATGAGGGATCCCAACCAAAGAGGCGAACTGCAATTTTGACAGCTCACTCCAAAGCTACAACATCTCGTATAAACTCATTCAGAGATGGAGCGTCAACTTGGAGGACATCTTGTCATCCACATCAACAGGACACCACTGCCCTACTCTAAACAGAATGGATTCATTTTGTATCATATATCACTATCACATTCATGAAGAAAAATAAGAGGTATATATATATATATATACAAAAGATAAGATACCCAGTCACAGTCTCACTGTAGTCTGAAGGATGGCCACAGATGCAAGACAATACCCAGACAATGAAGAAACAGTGATCTGATGCAGATAGTGAGAGATTAATGTATGTAATGTGGTCCACATGCCCAACTGAAGAATTTCCTCCAAGGGACAATGGAGATGAAATGTCATGGAAAAGGTAAGGTGCCTAATCTGATGAGAAGACACCTGGAACAAATTACAGGAAGAAGTAGACAAAGAAGTATACACCAATCGATTTAAAAGCCAAACCCAATTGGTAAGGGTGGAGTAGAGGATATCTGCCACACAGTGAAGAGACAGGAATGGGCACCATCGAAGGCAATATAGTAGGCAATATAACAATGAAGAACACATACAGGACATAACAGTCTATTTGAATCAGATCGAGGACATAGGTGGGAAATAAAAGGAAGGGAAATTAGTGAGAAGGAGGAGTTACCCTCATGAGCCCCCAAAGTTTTGGAAAGGAAAGATCAATCCGGATAAAGGAGAACATATGTGGAATGATATAGGGTACATGAAACGTCGATGGTAAATAAATCTGATCAATGACATCCACCAGCCAATATGAGAAGGAAATAAGTCTTAAGGGATAAGTGAAAAATCAAACATGAAGATAGAGGATCAAATGAAGGCAAAGTAAAGCAGTGAGAACCACATTGACATCCCAATCCAGAAGAACTACACACCGAGAAAGACAATGAATATGGAAGGAATGCAACAATAAGGAGAGGATAGGAGAGGTAAAACTTTATGGTACTGGGAAAACAAAAAGTGTGGGATAAAGCAGCCCAATAACCCATGATCAAGCAGACCAAAGACCCCTGATAAAACAGCCAAGTGAGGAAGGGCAAATGAAACAAGCTAAAATTGAAGCAACTCCCTGAGACAATCTGGATCTCCTCACCACAGAGCAGATGAAAACCAAGCTTGAAGACAAGAGGATATAAAAGGCTCGATGAAATGTCAGGGACCAAGACTAACATAGAAGAGATGGAGTAAAAGGAAGAGGTAATGGTTAGGCATATTGGAGCTGAAGCAGCCACAGAAACCATGGCTGTGTGGGCCAGTAAAAAGCAATCAGAAGGACAGAGTGGTGTGGTTGATTGAAATCACTGTGGGAAGAAGAGGGATGGGAGGATATACATAACAGTATTTGTTGGTCCAATCCTGACTGAGCACATCGACAACCAGAGGAAATGGATTAGGAGCTGGAGACCAAAATAGAGGTAACTTGGTATTCAGGGATATGGCAAATGCATCCAGGTGAGGAGTACCCCACTGAAGGCATAGCCACTGGAAAATGAGAGGATCAAGAGACCACTCCATCATATAAACTTTGTCAGGATGGGAAAGATGATTCACGACCAGATTGAATGCACCCAGAACATGCCACGTAAGAAGTTGAATAATGAGTGTTCAGGCCCAAAATAGGAGATCCAAGGTTCAACCACAAAGAAATCAGAATGGGTGCCACCTTTGTGATTGGTATAAGCCACTTCTGTAGAATTGTCAGACAATTCATGGCAAGATGAAGAAAATGATCCAAAGCACAATGTATGGCCAGAAGCTCCTAGATGTTGATATCATAAGATTGCTCAGCCAGAGACCACAGACCTGAAGCTTCCTGCTGATTGGCACATGCCCCCTAGCCCTAGAGAGAAGCATTGGTGAAGATATGAAAATCTGAACAATGTGAAGGAAGCAGAACACCTGCTGGCATGTGAACCCTGTCCACCTGCCAATGCAGATCGTCAGCAAGGGAAGGAGGAAGGGAAATAGTAGTCTTTAATGGATCTCATGCAAGGTTCCACATGTTGTGCAGAGCCCACTAGAGATCTCGTATGTGCTTGACCCAAGGGAATAAGGGCTTCCATAGAAGACCACATACCCAAAAGCGATAGAACCTTGTGAACAGTAATAAAGGGAGTAGTAAGGGTGTGGGGAACTGAAAGTTCCATCAAATAGAGTCAAAGAGGAGATAAAAGACATACAGGGCCAAAGCAAGCCCAAAGGGCAGAGCAAGAAATTGATAAATTACCCCATAATGAACAAACTGAAGATAGCACCTGGACAGACAAGATAACTGAATATGCAGATAAGCATTCATGACATCTACCATGGTCATCCATAAACCTGAAGAAAAAGGTCATCTGAGGGTGAGAAAAGATTCCATGGTAAATTCGGGCAGAACCAAAAATTGATTGAGGCGGGACAAATTAATCACAGGCCACTAGTCCCAGGTTTTCTTGGGTACCACAAACAGCCTGAAATAAAAACCTGGAGATTATGAGTTACAGGTTGATTGGCTTTTTGGGAGAGTTGATTTTGTAGCACCTCACACAGATGTTGACTGATGGTAGGATCTCAAAGCAATGGAAAGGATGTGGGTACCTGAGACAACAGAGGAGGGGATGTTATGGGAATGACAAGTCCTTCAGATAATACCCAAATAACCCACAGATCTGTGGAGAAAACTAGCCATTGGGGAACAAAATCAGTCAAGCGAGCCCCCACTGGACCTGAACCCACAGGGTAGTCACCGGTACTGTTGGCAATGTGCCCCTCTGCATCGAATAACATAATGAGGGGAGAAACCCCAGGAGGTAGGAACTGGGAAGAGCTGGGAAGGAGCAGGACAGGAATCAGTAATAGGAACTTGTTTAGGCTCTGAACGAGACAAACGATCAACCAAAGATGGAAGGGTCAATTGCTGTCTGATTGATTCAACACGAGATTTCAAAGTCTCAGGCATATTTCTGAAAACAGACCACTGGAGAAAAAGGGTCATATGCAAGTCCCAGAGATAAACAGGTGGTAACCAAACTTGGAACAACAAGGCATCCCTCCCCAGAAGATCGTAACAATAGAGAAACCAGGTGTATAAAGAAAGAGCTGAAGAAGATAAATGAACAGGACAATCAGGATCCACCCCCCACACACGCAAAATCAATTCCAACTGTTGAAAATCAAGAAAATGAAATTCAGCCCAATGGTAGGATAAAGCAAACTGATCTGAAGCCCATGGAGGGTGAGGCATGCTAGCACCCTCAACCACCTGAGAGACAAAATGCTCTGCACGAACCCTAATATCTGGGGAAGAGGAACACAAAATATTGAGAGGACGGGTTATAATATAACAAAGAAGGAAGGAGGATTATAAGAAATCAGGGAAACATATAAAACAGAACACATCTGTGAATTGTCTAAAAAGCCGTATTAGGTCTAGCTGATTCTGCAGTAGGGGCATATGAGAAAAAGAGGAAAAAAAGCTGTCAACTTCTTCGTTGACCCGAACAGATTTGGCATGTTCTGGAGGAATATGGGCAACATCAGAAGAAGCAGGTTGACTCGTATAATGATCAATCTCATGATAGATGAGAGCCGATAATTCCTGTGTAAATGTGCTGGTAGAAGGTATTACCTTCGAAGTGGTAACTTGAACTTCAAAATCCATTGGTGACAATGAGTGGTCAAACACAAGTGTTAGAATATAAAGAAATGAAACTGGGAAAATAACTTTTGAAGTTCACAAACTTTTCAAATTTGAAAAGAACAATTCCACTTCAGAATTTATTTTTTTTAAATGCACAAAGGGCACAATAAAAAATGTCTTGACACGAGTTCTGTCAAACAAAAAGTGATAGTTTGGAAAAATGTGAATAGGAGGAGTCACATGCATCAGGAGGGTGTGTCACACTCCTATTGGTGGAAGGTTGTCGCATCATGATTTACATGCAAGACACATTTGAACCATGTTGACTATAGGGTACGTAGGAGCTCAAGGCTTGTGGCATGCAAACAATTTCTTGCATATAGAGGGCAGCACTGAATGAGAATAACTATTTATGTGATCCAAGGTAATGTGCCATATCAGAATAAAGCTTATAACCAGTAAGTAAACTCAAAACTATTAAAAAAAAGTTTATTTTGTGTGTGTGTTTTGATTTATTGACTTAATCAGTAACAGTACAATCATGTTTTGTTATACATGGATGAAAACAGAATGGGCACTAAGAACATACCCCTGATATAGGATATTGTTACGACAGCAGAAGTCAAGTGACGCTGGTAGCACGTGTTGAGAGCCTAGAAGATTCTAGAAGAGGCGATATTATCGTATATAAGTGCACGAAGCAGAGAAGGAGAGAGATAGTGGGGAACCAAGGACAGCAGTTACGGTCGGCGGGAACCGAGGATAGCAGATACAGAGATCGGAACTATAGTTACTGACAGGCGGAGACAGAGACGGACAATTGAGTCAAGCGTGGTAGAAAGTGAGTGAATTGTTGTGAAATATAGTGCGTGTAACTGTGAAAATTAAGTGTATTGCAAAGTTGTATTGAGGAAGAATAAACAAGTTTTATTTAAGAAAGGACTTGTATCATAGAAAAATAAAAAACATACAGAGACGTAACAATATGAATATATGATCATACAATATACATTACACTTTCCTTGCTTTTTGCTTGCTTAAAAGCATTTGAAATGCATTCAAAATAATTCTTAAAAAACTAATTTTTAAGGCAAAAAGACATGAAAAATGTTGCAGTTAATGTGATGATGGTGACCAAGTTCTTACATGACAAAAAAGCTGATAGAAAAGACATATTCAAAAACAAAGCAGTCAGGTGGATGAGCTGTAATTAGCTGAAGTAAGTGGGTGAATTAACTGTTCCCTAAAGAAAGCATCAGAGATCTTGTGTTTGGATCTTTATTGATCATTATTTATATTAATGATTTCAAAATAAGGTTTTGATGGTCTGATTTCCCAGTGAGCTTTGATATTAAGATGCTGCGAACAATGTTCGTTAATTTAGAACATTGTATGAATGAGTGGATTTACTGCAGAAGTTCACTTAAAATATCATGAAATGTAAAAAATATGAAAAATGGTTACAATGTAGCTGGACAGATGAGGTGTAATTAGTTGAAGGTGAGTGATTCACCCAGTATCTAATGAAAACCCTGGTGTGGGCCGGAATAAACTAAACAAAGAAAAAATAAGATGCAACGGGAGTAAAACTAGATTCACAAAATAGGAAGAAGTCATTTCTCCCTCTAGGTGTCAACAGTGAGTTCTTGAAAATAAGGAGACTCACATTACTGTATTAAAGCTTTCTTACATAGTGTGCAGCATTACAGTGGGCAGAGTGGGTATTACTTCTAGAAAACAACAAAGGCAGCTAGAACGAGGTCAACTTAAAGGTTTTCTGGGCCAATGTTATGAGAAAACTACGTAGACTTAAAATGAATGAAAATTTTGAAAATTTCTATATTAAAAAAAGGAGGCAGAAAATATATGGTATGCCTGAATATAACACTTTTCCTTCCCCTCTGTTTCGGGTGTGTTCTCAAGAAATAGTTAAATTTAACTTTAGAACCAATCAACTTTACACTTGCAACATGGTCAAGAAGTAAATTAACTTTCTCTTGCCCTTCTAAACATTAACACAGAATATGGACAACACAACCCTTAAACAAAAAACAATAACTAAAACATCATCAATCAAGGACCCTTTATCTTAGAAAAATTTATCACACAATAATAAATATAAAAGGTAAACACTTGTTAAAACATGAACAAAAAATGGAAATACTTTCACACAATAATAAATACAAAAGGTAAACACTTGTTAAAACATGAACAAAAAATGGAAATACTTTCACAGAATAATAAATACAAAAGGTAAACATTTGTTAAAACATGAACAAAAAATGGAAATACTTTCACACAATAATAAATATAAAAGGTAAACACTTGTTAAAACATGAACAAAAAATGGAAATACTTTCACAGAATAATACCTAATAAAAAAACTTCTTCAAACAATGAAATAATATACAAATAATAATGATCACAAGTATACGTACGAATATGCAAAATACCCTTTAACATAGATATTCACATATTAAAAATAACAATGATCCCCTACCCTTTACAGGAGGGATAGTCTAAATGAATAAGCCGAATAAACTAAAAGCAAACAATAATTTTAGAATGAAAAACCCTTTAATGATGATACCATTAAACTGAAACACTTTAATAGTGATGTAATAAAGGCTCTTCTCAACTGCCAATACAGAATCAACATATGTTGAAATAACTTTGTACATAACAAAATATCATAATCTCTTAAAGTGGATGAAGAAGTACAAATTATAGATATTCTGAGAAGGAAATATTATATATTACACAAAAATATTATGTATCTTTAAACTAGGACTAAAGAGTGGTGATGGTCAGAGTAAACTAAATGAAATAAGATGTAGCAGGAGTCAAGGCTCCCGAAACAAGAAGAAGGGATACTTCACATTTCTGTATCAAACTTATTGACAACATTAAAACACTGTTCAACTGAATGTAAATTTAGTTTGTCCAATGTACCAGCCCTGTATTGTAGAGTGAATATTGACTATAATTCTGAATTTACTTTGTGTATTTATACAAAATGTAGCAAGCTTTTAGTAAAAAGTACAAATCTGCTGTACACAAAAATCAGATGTCATGCGGTATTTGTACATAAAAAATTGTATATGAATTGATAACATCTGTCTGATTGAGACTGAAAAGTCACAGTTCAAGGTGATGTTCATGTGAAGAAAAAAAGATACCTTTGTCCA
>NW_013671008.1:17779-19250 GCF_000517525.1 Limulus polyphemus | reverse complement strand
ATGCATTATCAATTTTCACATTTTAACAGTTAGAGCAGTAGGAGTAGGGGGCACAAGTATAAATTTTGGCAAGGTAGGAGCCATCTTCAGCTAAGACAGTTTCATTTTTCTAACAGGGTGGTTCACCTTTGGAATGGGTTGCCTTCAGATGTTGTAAATGCAGTAAATTTAAGTGAGTTTAAAAAAGCTTGATAAGTATATGAATGATAAGGGCTGGCATTAAGATTTTTTAAAATTATTTTAATTTAGTTTATAAGATGGAACAGCCGAGATTGACCAATAGGTCTCATGTTGTCCCAAAACATTGTTATGTTATACTTTACATTCTTTAAGACTTCTAGGCCTTCTGTGCTTTCTACCGAACAACAACATGACAAAAGAAAATGGTCTTTATTCTCCCCCACCCATTGTTTTCACTGTCCTGGTAAACAATTACCAAATGGTCCCTTGTTATTCCTAATGAGCTATTTCTAAGACAAAGTTTAAAATTATATTTAAAAATTCATTATATTAATAACGAAAAAGGTATAAAAAATAAAGTTAAATGAAAATGAAGGCCATTTAAGCCACCCTACCAAACCTTTAAACTCAATCCATTCTCCCAGCAAGGCTCCAGATAAGACAGTTATTTGGCAAAAATGGGAGGCCAGAATGTTAAAGGAGATTAAGAGGGGAATTTGTAATTTTCTAAAAATAAAGAATGGATTGAAATTGTTGATTCTCTCAAAGGCAAGTGTACAAGGATATACTATATGAAAGTGCATGGCAAAAAAACAAACAATGGCATCAGGCCATAACCATCACCGACAAACTTTTGGGACCCAGTACAAATTCAAATGTTAGTTTTAGAGTTTTAAAGCATGAGAATTGGGGAACTTTTGACTAGAATTTTGTAACAGCTGAAATAGCAGTAAAGAATACTTACATCAGTTACTCGGAATCTTCCATTAGAAAGGTCCTGTGTGGATTGGATCCACATTTGAAAACTCTAGTAACACTAATTAGCAAGGATCATTAAGTCATTCTTTCACAAAGTATTGGATTTGATGCTAAATGCTCTAAGAATTCAATCTGCTGAAAAGCTGTATCTACTCTTGATATCCATTGACTGTTTTATTGTTTTAAAATACACAGCAAATCACCCATGTTGTAACCCTTAGCTGTATTGTGTAGTCAATGACAACTGTGATTTTCTGGTTCCTGAATATAAGCAGTTTGCTTAATCAGTTCCAGAAGTTGTTCAACCTTTTAAACTAAAACGAATTAACCAGAGTTACATATATATGGTAAATGTGGGTCACATGCATATCCAAAACTGAGCTGAGCTCTCTTTTCTATTTCATTCTAATTCTGCCACTCACATCTTGCAAACTCTTCTTCTCTAAAGCTTGTCAAGAGAAAGCTTCATAAAATCGTGGCACAGCAGAACCTTAGTGACCTGATGTTAGGTCAGAACAAATGAGGTCAAACT
>NW_013671008.1:14251-16854 GCF_000517525.1 Limulus polyphemus | reverse complement strand
CTCTAAAGCTTGTCAAGAGAAAGCTTCATAAAATCGTGGCACAGCAGAATCTTAGTGACCTGATGTTGGGTCAGAATGAATGAAGTCAATCAAGTTGTATCATTTCTGAAACACGAGCAAGCACCAGAGCACAGCAGCTTCTCATGGTCTTTGACTTCATGGTGCTGTTGGTTCAGTCAGAAATAGTGAAGTTAGTCAGGTTAATGTCATCATTTCTGGAATTACTTTGCTGTTCATTGGTGAAGACAGTTGTTCACTTACCCCACATATACTGTTTTCACTATAAAGACTATGTTACATGTACTGCATACATTGTTTTGTATATTAAACACAGATATAGATACATATATAGAACGACATTTTGAGCTACACTATAGACCTCTCATTGTAAACCCATTACTTGCTTTGTCAGAACATGTGCAACTTTTAAGTGTGTCTAGCCGTATTCGACCTAACAAATGGACGTTTTATTTTTATTGGTGTATCAATATTAGTAACATACATTATTGGGTACTTGGACCCCCACCCCCAATTTTTTGGTTAGTTAAAAGCCCATGAGGATAGTTCCTTTCACAATGTCATTATATTAATGAAAGCATTATCTCATAACAGCTATAAATGGTGAATATTCTATATTTTTAAAGGTGTTATAATAATTACTAAAAATAATAACATTTAGAATTATTATAGTTACCACCTGATAAAAATTACCATTGTTCTGTAACACTACTACACTACACTGTACAGTATTACTATTAGCATTGTTGTAAACTATATTTCTATTGTTTTCATTTGGATGTTTGCTAGAACTTGGAATGCACATGATGTTAACATCAAATACATTGATCACAAGTGCTAAAAAACCCAGAAAGTTTATGATGAAACAACTTCTACTAATGTCAAAGCATGAGCTCATTATGGCTACTATGAGTACACTGATACCTGGGATGAAAGGTTGTCATAAGAGGCCAGTTTATGACCTCTGAAATTGTTTTCTCATGAAAAAAGAAGAGTTATAGAGGATCTGACTGTGTTTAAGGAAACTGGTAGTGTTGATATGCATCATCTTTTTCATACTTAATAGTAAAAATGACATGACTAGGGGACATAAATATGAATTTTGGCAGGGTAGGAGTCATCTTAGTTAAGACAGCTTTACTATAACATTATAGGGTAGTTGCTTTTAGATGTGGTGGATGCAGTTAATTTAAGGAAGTTTAAAGGAAGGCTTGATAAATATCTGAATGATAAAGACTGGCTTTGGGCGTTTTATTTTTATGTTAGTTTAGTGAATGGAACAGTCTAAATTATCCAACGAGTTCATTGTTATCCTTAAATTATATGTAATATTAAATATAAATAAGAATAAACATTAGTTCAGTGACTGAATGAAGTATAATTCAGTATACTAATTACCGAGTAGCTGTTGATTGTGTAAACTAATAGTAAAACAATTCAAGAAAGTTAATCCGACTTAATGCTTCCATAAACTTGTGTTGTGGACTATAGTATAGTATACTTTGAATTAATTTTACCAAATAATCCAAAAAAGAACCCGCTCAACATTACAACACATTACTTAATATTTAATACAATTAAAGCATTATTATATTATTATTTAAAATGCTTTACTTTTATACCTCAACAGGATCTTCGGCTTTCACAATTTTAATTTCACAACAATAATTACTTAACCGACAAAACACTGAAATATCCGACTTCCTTGCGATATACAGTGACCTCTATAAATTATAAAGCAAACATTTATAAACATCCAAACAACAATGACATCAGTTTAATTTAAAATTTTTATGATAACTTGTATAAGGATATTATGTATGCATAGATGTCTAAAAGTGCAACTTTGTCATAGATTCTGCATCTCAGCAAACCCTTGTGAGTATCAAGGTGCTATATCACAAAGGAGTACCAGAAGCCATACAGAAGCTCTGTGGTGTGACAGGACACTATAAAAGGTTGTGGGGACCAGTGTAGGTAACTTTTTACCTCATGGACATAAAGGACAGAAAAGTATACTTGGCTGACATTGAAGACCCATGCATATTGAGATTGTATTACTTACTACCGAGGAACTGTGTAGTTAACTGTGATAAAATGACCTTTGGGAACAACAAAGGCAAAATTCTGGTAAGTGTTAAAAGAGAGGTTGGACTAACCAGGTGCCATCAAGCTAAAGTCAAAGTGACAGAAGGAGCTGATGATGGTGAAGTGGAACCAAGTATATATATTAAAGCAGAACAGGAGAAAGCCCAAGATTTGAAGCCAATAATTGATTTTCTACAAGCAAGTGTTTTGAGGCCGGCTTGGGAGAAGGTGTCTAGCTTAAGCCCTGTGATAAGGAACTATTGGGCATAATGGGACCAGTTGAAGCTTGAAGATAGTATTCATGTCCGGTGATGGGAAACTGCAGATGGGAATGTGACGACCTGGCAAACAGTTATACCGAGAAAGTTACGGGAAGTTGTACTGCGTCAGTCCCATGATAGTTTAACAGGAGGACATCTCGGAGTTAAGAAGACATTGAGTTACCTACGACAAACATTTTACTGGATAGGTATGAGACAAGATGTGGAAGAATGGTG
>NW_013671008.1:8554-13551 GCF_000517525.1 Limulus polyphemus | reverse complement strand
TAATTAAGTTATTGTTAATTGTTTACTCTTTTAATGTAAGTGGCTAGTGTTTGGGACGTAAAATACTAAGGAAGGGGCAGCGTTACGACAGCGGAAATCACGTGACGCTAGTAACACGTCATGAACTTCTAGAAAAATCATGCACCTTCGTGAAGCCTCGAGTGTTTACTAGATGTACGGTATTCTTGTATATAAGACCGCCAAGAAGTGACGGCAACAAGGTAATTGAACTACAGACAGAGATAGAGACGGACAATTGAGTCAAGCGCGTGAGTCATTCGCTGTGAATTATAGCGTTTGTTATAGCGTGACTGTGGAAATTAAGTGTATTGCAAAGTGGTATTCAGAAAGAAGAAACCAGAGTTATTTAAGAAAGGACTTGTATCGTTTAAGTTTCTTCGGAAATAATTTTTACGGAAAATTAACTAACGACCAGAGACGTAACAGTATTATATATATAATGTATATATATATAACGTTTAGTTAAAAATTGTCTGAAGCCAATTTTTAATTCTCTAAGGAGGGAGTTGTAATGAATTTATTGTTATGTATTTATTTTAATATCAACGTTATTTAGACTAAGCTTATATTTAGAAACATACATAGCTTATACTGTTAGATCGGTATTGCGAAACTCCCGCCTATTCTCCATAGTTGTAGAAGATTCTCGAGAGTAAGAATGAACAATGTATGTATGTATGTAAACGCTTAAAATGTAACTTGCATTGTTACGTAAGACTAAAATTTCTAGAACGTCTTCACACGGCTATAAATATAACCAACGCGAAGTGCCAAAAGAGAGTGTTTATTATTAGTTCTCTCTATATATATATATCAGTGTGCTATAAAACTTCGAAAGCTATAACTGTGATTGTTATATCGCTTATCAATCGGAAAACTTAAGATATCTGACCAGGAATATTTATCTATTTCGAACGTTACAAATTATTTAACATCAGTGGAATCTCATCAGACATTAGTAATTTTACGAAGACATATAAATTCATCGTGGAAAACCTAGTGTGTGTGGCGAAGGACAAAGCTAGCTAGCTTCCCAGCGGATCGTATCAACATCAACTCGTAATTACCTCGCTCATCGTGAACCCTCGATAAGATATCAAGGAGGTTCCAGACTAGAAATAAAACTTTATAATGTTTGTAAGTTTGTGAAACTTCTGTTTATAAATCATTGTTTGTAATAACTATTTGTAATAATTGTTATTGTAAATTGTATTGTTGTGTATATATTAAAACATATTTGTGTTAAAAAAGAAAACTGTGTATCAATCTTGTTGGCAAATATTACAAACTGATTATATATCGGAATTTATTTAAATACTAAACCCAAAGTACAATTTATCTACTAAATTTAAATTATTTAACTTGGTTTCGGACTATTCGAAATTCTAATACGTAACAAAGGCAACTAGTATTTTAGATTGTATCTACAGAAATATTGAATACAAGTATAAAGAGGTTATAATTTCATTGTATAGGTCACTGGTTAGGTCATAGTTGGAGTATTATGTCCAGTCTTGAGCCCCTTACATTAGGAAGAACTTTGAATTGTTGGAAAAGGTTCAGAGAAGGGTTACTAGAATGGTGCTTGTGATGGCGGGATTGTCATACGAGGAGAGGATGAAACCTCTCATTCTTTTCTCTTGAAAAAACAAGAGTTAGAGGGGATCTGATTGAGGTGTTTAAGATTGTAAAGGGAATTGATAGTGTTGATGTATCATCATTTTTCATATTTAACCATTAGAGCAGTAGGAGTAGATGACACAAATATAAATTTTGGCAAGGTAGGAGTCATTTTCAGCTAAGACAGTTTGTTTTTCTAACAGAGTGGTTGTCTTCTGGAATGGGTTGTCTTCGGATGTTGTGTGGGAGCAGTAAATATAAGTGAGCTTAAGAGAAAGCTTGATAATTTTATGAATGATAAGACCTGGCTTTAAGTGTTGTTGTTTTTTATAATAGTTTAGATTAGAGGATGGGACAGCCGAGATGGACCAACACGTCCTTCGTTGTCCCTAAAAAAATTACGTTATGTTATAGATAATTGTATATCGCGCATTATAAATTTGTATAATTATTAATATGCCACAACTAAATTAGAGGTTTGAGAATATATCAGAACAATATGTTTGAAATTTTCAACAATTATTAGCTATTGTACAATAATTAAGAATTTGTTTTTTTAAATATACGATTACACTTAATATAAAAAACAACAACATAAAACCTTTG
The DNA here is from genome assembly GCF_000517525.1 of Limulus polyphemus. Lineage (NCBI taxonomy): Eukaryota > Metazoa > Arthropoda > Merostomata > Xiphosura > Limulidae > Limulus > Limulus polyphemus. Next base: position 11,304 of record NW_013671008.1, on the reverse strand, counting down.
TTGAATTCCTATTTTTAAGGATAACAAAGACTGATTTGGACCTAAGTGTTCGCGTCTAGCACAGTTATCTCCAAAATCATTATAAAGGTTTTAGTCCATCTCATATTCAAAGATCGATGCTTATGTTCTGTTGTTTTAATTTTTTTTCTTACATTTTCACAATTAAAGAAGTAGCATATCACCCATTTTCTGTTCAAGAGCCAATTTTTATAGGTTAATGACAAGGCATTCTAGTATTCTAAAGTAGAGATCTTCCCGGGAACGAGAATACCACAAAGAAAATAGACCAGTGGTGTACAAACTTTTCTAAGTGTGCGTGTTGTTGAGCATCCACTAACATTTTCCCATGTTAATTGTTGATACTGTATTACTTAATAGTATTAAAATTTATACGGTAATTTTTAATATTTTTTATTCTTAAATTTGTACTTTCAGATAAATTTTAAATGCTCCTGTTGTCATAGCTGCGCCCTCTTTAGGCTCTCCGCGTCTCCCCTGGGGATGCGTCCAAAATTTGCGCTTTAGGAGCTGAGATAGTGGCTGGTAATATTAGTGATGGTGTAGATTTCAACGTTTATTCGACTCCAAAATCCTCTAGTGGTTGGTCCAATATATCCATAGTTGCATCTTGGGTACGTGACCTCATGTACCACTAGCGAAGTACAGTGCTTTGCAAGAGTATTCAACCCCACCCCCAGCAAAGTTTCCACATTTTGTTTCCGTCTGAGCTTGCAATCATGAAAATTTCAAATAAGACTTTATCTATAAAATTTACACAATCAACTCCAGACTGAGAAAGCTAAAAACGCTGATATGATGTAAGTTATATATTCAAAGAAAATTAGAATATTCTCAATTGCATAAGTATTTAACCCCTTTGCTAAGCAACCCTAAATCAGATCAGGTGCAAAAAAAACTAGTTTCAAAAGTCACAAAATTAGTGTAATGGTCTCTGTCTTCAGAGTAAATGCATCTGTTCAAGTCACAACTCACGTAGTGATACGACCAACCAACCAAGAAGCTTTCTAAACAAGTCAGGGTTAAAGTGGTAGAGAAGCACAGATCAGGAAAAGGTTACAAGAAAATTTCAAAGTTACTGATTATTCCATTGAGTATAGGGAAGTCAATTATTAAGAAGTAGAATGTGCTTTGTACCACCCAGTCACTATCCAAATGAAGTCGTCCTTCCAAACCAAGCAGCCAGGCAAGCAGGAAACTGGTTAGGGATGTCACTGTGAAGTCAAAAGTGACTTTGAAAGATTTGTAAAGTTTCATGTCTGAGATGTGAGTCAGTGTTCATACATCGACAATATCCTGGTCCCTACACAAAGCTGCACTGTATGGGCAAGTAGCAAGAAAGATGCTATTGTTGAAAAAGAATCATATTAAATCTCGTATGAAGTTGCGATAAAGCATGTAAATGAAACTGCAGATATGTAGTAGAAGGTTTTATAGTCAGACGAGACAAAAATTAAGCTTTTTGGTATAAATTCAATGTGTTAAGCCTGGTGCAAGCCCAACATGGCACATCACCCAGTCAACACCATCCAAAATGTCAAGCATGGTGGAAGCAGTACAGGCGAATCCTAGAATAAAACCTGCTTGAGTCAGCCATTAATTCAAAACTGGATCAAAGATTGACATTTCAGCAGGAAAATCACAAGACCAAAGCCACACTGAGTGATTTCAAAAGGAAAAAGTGAATGTCCTGGAGTGGCCCAGTCCAAGTCTTGACTTGAATCCAACACACTTGTCAAAATTGGAGCAATTTTGCCAGGAAGAATTGGCAAAAATTACACCATTCCATTGTGTAAAAAGACTCACAGCAGCAATTGGTGCCAAAGATACTTCCACCAAGTACTGGATTAGGGGGCTGAATACTTGTGCAATCACCAAATTTCAATTTATATATTTTCGTTGCAGATTTTCTTGACATTCAACTTTCTTTACACATAACAGTGTTAAGTTTGATAATTAGAGTTTTTAATATAAACAAGTCCACTAAAAATATTTATATTATTTGTATTTCATCAAAATCTTACATTATAGGTAGGGGTAAATTCTTTGCAAGGCACTGTATTTAGTTAAAATTAAAATATCTTTTTAACCTAGAGTCTGTTTTAAAGGCGAATTTTAACCAAACTCAAGGAAAGAGCTGTTTGATAATTTTCTCCTTAATCAAGTATAAAATAACGTTTTTAAATTTTCATTTAAAGGAAATGCGATTAAAAGATAAGTAAAAACTTGTTATATATCTTATGTTATTTATCCATTCTAAAAAGGGGGAGAGAGAAGCAAATTGTGCATACTTGCTTTCTGGACACTGGATGGTAGCCTTTTACTGGGCTTGTGAATTGATCAACTGGATTTTTCTCTCAAGATGTTTTCCAATCAATTAACTCACTTGAGATCCTGTGTAGTAATGTTTAAGTTTAACACTTCGTACTTAACTGGAAAAATTATATTTACTCTAAGAGACTAGTATTACCCATGTGCTTGTCATTCACATTCAAAATAGTGTTACGTCTCCGTTTGTTAATTAACTTTCCGTAACTTCGTTCCAACGAAACTTAAGCGACACCAGTTCTTTCTTAATAAAACTGATTTATTATTTCCGAATATAACTTTACCAATACACTCAACTTCAACAATCGCGCTAAACAACGCTGTAACGTCTCTCGTGCTTTCTAACTGCAGTTCAATTACTCACTGTCTACACACACATTACATTCCCCTCTTTTATATACCAG
>NW_013671008.1:3521-8533 GCF_000517525.1 Limulus polyphemus | reverse complement strand
AACGAACTTAAGCGACACAAGTTCTTTCTTAATAAAACTGGTTTATTATTTCCGAATATAACTTTACCAATACACTCAACTTCAACAATCGCGCTAAACAACGCTGTAACGTCTCTCGTGCTCTCTAACTGCAGTTCAATTACTCACTGTCTACACACACATTACATTCCCCTTTTTTATATACCAGCCTAACCTATATCTAGTAAGAACTAGAACATTCGCCAAAGTACATGATAGTTCTAGAAACGTTGCGTCACAGTAGTCATGTGACTCGATGACGCAACAATAGGATAGGCCATAATCTTTAGATATCATCCGCCCTATTAGTGAAGAAAACTGCACTCATCTACATTATTGCACAATGGATAAAATTGCAGCAATATCCCTCGCAGGCAGAGCAGATATTATCTTTAGAGAACAGCAAAGGCAGCTAGAACGAAGTCAACTTAACGGTTTTTTGGACCACTGTTATGCAAAAACTTTATAGATCTAGAAGAGATGAAAAATTTTGAAAATTTCTACAATAAAATAAGAAGGTATAAAATACACGGTATGCCATCTTTATTCAAGCCAATAATTAATTTCAACTTTAGAGTCAATTAACTGTATACTTATAACATGTTCGAGAAGCACATTACCTTTCTCTCGCCTATTTAAATGTTCACACACAAAGCATGAACAACACAACCCTTAAACAAAGAAGTACCTCTTAAACATCATAAATAAAGGACCCTTTAACTAAGACAAATGCATTACACAATGAAAAATAGGGTAAAAAATATTAAAAAAAGAACAGTCTTAGTCAAAACATTAACAAAGAAAATCACATATCAAATATAACTTTAACAATGAACACCTATTCATTTTAGGAAGGGTATTCTAAAATATTATGACAGAAAATAAGACAGCTCTTAAGTACAGATGATAATTTTAGAATAAAAACGTTTCATTACTATGCTGTTAAAATGAGATATTTTACCAATAAATTCATCTTATAAAACCCATTCGAAGCAAAGATAGTAAGAGAATCATCATATTTTGAAGATGATTTGACATATTCAATTAAAGTAACTTTTTATATAAATAATATCGCAATACGAACTTTTCAAATGGACAAAAAGTGCAAAATAAAAATACACTTTAATAATGAATTATTATAGATTACAAACAAAATTAAACCCTTCAGCGATGATACAAAGTTCAGTCATACAAAGAAAATCCTCTAATCATGATAAAACAAAGAATACAAAAGTAATAGTATTTACTACAGTAAAACCATAAACAATAAATGAACATCCACAACATAAAGAAAAATTATGGCATATGCTTTGATAGAGGAAAACTATAGCCAAACTTTGTAAGGAAAATTATAGCCAAACAAAGCAATATCCTTATATATGAAATAATAAAAATAAATTAACCTTTAGTAACGCATGCAAAACAAACAAAATATTAAATAACCCTTTGAGATAACACTACATATTTTAAAATAAACCCCGAACATTATAAACATTACTAAAAGAATATACACACATGCACTCTTTTTTAAATTAGGTAAAATATACAAATTTTATTCTGACCCAGTGTCAGAATGACCCTTCTAACCTTAATCTCACCAACAGATTCTCCAATGCCTTCTTATTGCCAACCCACTAGTAGCACACCTCTTCGTTGACCAACAGCAGAACCATTCCTCTCCACCACAGCCAGTCCTCCTCTTTGATAGACAGCTCAAGCCTCAGTGCTGTCAATGACCATTTTGTGAAGTGTCGCCAGCACACTGGATTCTGCTCTAGCATGAGTTGGGTTATTAACACATTGGATGGTTTTTCAGGAGTTCCACACTTGGCTATTTCTGGGTTTGGTTGCAGGATTTCTTTGCCGATGATGCCTTAGCAGTTTTTAAGATAAGGGCCTTTTATCGCTTCTCTTTGGTCTGGAAAATGAATACTTCAGCTGATGATGTTAATGTCTCCTCATTCATCACATATTTCCAGTATGGATTGTTACAGGTGGAAATGTCCCGTTAAGTGATTGGCTTGTCTGCACTGCCTGGGTGGTCAGAACTTCAGCAGTGAGTTTCGCCATCTAGGGACTCGTCCTGCCCTGATTTTCCTAAAGGCTCATCGAACCTCGAGAAAATATAAGCTCTGAAAAGGTTTTCTTGGAACATTTCTGGATACACTTGTTCCATCTTTAGCGAAATCTGAAAATCGCGTTTCAAAGATTATTATTAACTACAACTATAGTGTCAATAAAAACTAGTTTACTTTATAATTAAATAAAGTGGTAAACGGAAGGATAAAACAAAAACAAAAGTTTATAGATATATTACAAAACAGTTGAGTTTTAAGTGTGTAAATTTAGAATAATTTTAGATCTAAAGAGATTTGTACGTCGTTAAGAGTAGGGCGGTCCTCGGCTATGAATAAACTGTTTTAATGTAGAGTTCAAGGTTTGAAGATCCTGTAGTAATGACAGATAAATCGTTAAATGAAATATTGTGACTTCTGTTTTAAATATGTGAACAAATGGACAAGAGACTGGGTTTAAATAATGCAATGAACGGTCGGTTCTGTTAGATACTCGCAAATGTTCACAGACTCTAGTTTTTCAAGTAGCGTTTTGTTTTGCCAATGTACGTGACCTTACAGTCACTACACGTATACTTATACACATACCATGAAAGTAGAAGTTTAGGGCATTCATCTTTATACCAGACAAGCGGTAGCACTGCCTGTGTAGGGATGACTTGGATGGTTAATCGAAATGGTATTTTGAAAATCTCCACAATAGGTCATCAGAACTTTACAATACTGTACAGTGTTTCCCTTTATAACAAGCTCTGTGAAATGACTGAGTCACAAGTTCTGGGAGTGTCTGTAAATATCATAGCAAAAAGTTTGAATTTCTTGTTCTTCTTTCATCTGCTTCTTTTTTTATTACATGACAAGCTGAGGTACCTGTCCTTTGTCCGGATTATGAACTTCAAACAAATGTGAGAATGGATGCTGTAATAAATAACACACAACTCCAAACTTTAACATAATTTATTTGTAACCTAAGATATCATTGCAGTATTCATTATTACCTCACCAAAGGTTTGCATAAGCTTTAAGAAATTAATATGTATACACTGTCTGATGGTCAGGGTGACTTTGTTGGAAGAGGTAGAAGCCAAATAGTGGCGGTAAGTGTGCTTTCTGTTACCCGCTTTCAGCATCCAGTTCTTAATGTCCGTCCAGTGTTTCACGTGATTAGTTAATTGACAGTCATTGACCACAGAAGTGTCTTACGGGCCGAAGTTGAAAGGTTACGAGACAAAGTAGGAAATGGGTATAAGTGAAGAAACGACTCTTCATATCAGTCTTATTGTAACTATTGGAATAGAAACTTCAGCTGAGTTCATGTATTATTGCAACAGTAACGGCCATTGTTTTCATTGCATTCATCCACAGGGAGTTCTAGTGCACTTTCTGAGATATATAAAATGTTTGTGTGCACTCCCCCCCCCACACATTGTGTGTGTGCTGTGTTATAGAAAATTAAAGTTTTTTTTTGTGGTAAGGACGTGGTGCCATCTATGCATGTAGTTAACGTTAACTTACATAAAAGATAATAAATGCCTAATAATAGCAATAATGGGGAGGGTTGTAATCCAGTCATTACCATGCCCCTTGTTCCAAACTACCATCCCATAAAGTTTCGTTCAGATTGGCTCAGCGATCTAGAAGTAATTAGATAACGGACAAACAGACAGACATACATATTTTTGTGCTTTATATATATAGATTACTCAATAATCAAAACAATGGTGTCGATCACTGAGGTGACATAGTGTCAAACGGAGTATCTACTTTTATAAGTAGTAATTAAAAATATCATAATTCTAGTGTAAACGATGTTATAATTACCCCTTGAAGTTAGCTTTCTCATAAACATTTGGGTGTTCCTTTAAAAACTTGTTGTTTGGGAAATTGCGATTAATATTTATTTTTCTTTAGAAAATCATTCAGATAGCCATTAGCAGGTGTTTGTGCATAAGTGTAATTTGTATAATAGAATTATTTGAGAAAAGATAAAAAATTATTTTTAGCAGTGACATAACTAGATTACGTTTGTAGAAGTTGGGGATAAAACTATTAAAATAGGCATAAAGGCCTGTAAAAGTATTTTTATGTTAAACAGAGGCAGAAAAGTGTTTACCTTTATAGATGTAGAATTATTCTAAATTCACACACTTAAAATTCAACTTTTCGCAATATATCTATAATCTTTTGTTTGTGTTTAATCTATATATTTACCATTTTAATTAATAATTAAGTGTACTAGTGACTAATGACACAATAGTAGTAGTTAATAAATGTCTGTGTAACACTATTTTCAAATTTTGCTGAAGATGGAATGAGTGTATTCCAAAACGTTGTAAAAAATGTTTTTTCCCCAATCATGAATCCATTACCAAGGTTTTCTTGGGCTTAAGAATATAGTACACCCATCAAAGGAGAGACCACATCTAACGACATCAGAGTGTGGTGATTTTGTACCATAGTATGGGACATCTGATGAGCAAGTCCCATTTATTTTTCATTAAATGTGACTCCTGGAGTCTGAGATTTTGCGCCATAATCCACTTCTTTACAATGGAAGGAGTCTTGGTCATACTAGTTACAGTGCTTTGCAAAAGTACTCACCCCCGAGCAAAGTTTAAAATTTTGTTGCCAGCTGAGCTGGCAATCATGAAACTTTCAAATGGGACTTTATATTTAGAATCTACACAATCTATTCCAAACTGAGAAAGCTAAAAAACGCTGTTATTATATAAGTAAGTTATATTTTCAAAGAAAATTAGAATATTCTCAATTGCATAAATATTTATCCCCTTTGCTATGCAACCCTAAATCAGATCAGATGCAAGAAAATTAGTTTGAAAGGTCAACAAATTAGTGTAATGGTCTCTGTCTCTGTGTAATCAAAGTGGTTTAACTTGACTTCAGAGTAAATGCATCTGT